>NC_056727.1:746126465-746426465 GCF_019279795.1 Protopterus annectens
GCTTTCTGTTTCTCTGTTTTTACTGAAGGCACCGAAAAAAAAATTTGGACTTATGTTGGGACAAATAATGTGAACTGTTTCGCAATTTGGTGACACTAACATGTTTATTAAATCAATATGATAGCAGTAGTTTCAGGTGCGATATTTGTGGCGGTGTTTTCTGCTTTTCTGTTCTCTGTGAGGGCGCCGAAATATATGGATCCATCTTTCTGGACACATTTTTGGTGGTTGCATTAGTTTCAGGTGCCATATTTATGGCAATGTTTTCTGCTTCTCTGTTTTCACCGAGAGCGCCGAAAAGAACACTTGGACTTATGTTTGGACAATTAATGTGAACTGTTTGGTTGTTGGGTGAGACTTACATGTTTATTATTAATATGACAGTGAGACTTGCACTCATTTCGTATTTTTGAGTGGATAATCTCAGTTTGTCAAAGGAGATAGTGTTTAAGGCTATCGTTTAATGTATTATGTAAAACTGAATATTTTCAACAAACATTTCTATTCTTTGTATGACATTATTCCTTGTGAGTTTATGGGCAGATTGTGATATAATTTTATATCAGATCACTATATTAATCCTTTATTAGAACAAAGGATATTTAGATGTAATCAATAATATAATCTGCTGATTAATATATGAACATTACTACCTCCCTGAGGGGACTTGGAACACATGGTTTGAAGTTAAATAAGCCGTTTATGGTATTACATTGATACACGGATATCATTCTATGCTTTGGGAAGTATTGTTAATCACCCAATCAAGCTTTTTTTGGATGATTGTTTGGGGTTAAAGTATTTTTGGATTTTTTCATCACAAGAAACAATTGTTGTAACTCCTTCCAGTGGTATACTAGTGTATATTTGGTTTTAATATTCATGTCTATGCAGCACCACGTCATTTATATATTTATATATCTTTATTTAGGGAATTGATCTCATTTTTAGGCCATCCGGGGTTGAAAGAGCTAAGCACTTTGGTGAATTTTGGGCCCAAAAGGAACCGGCAGCAAAGTTTTTTATATGATATCTGACGACATTGAGACGTTTATTGTCAGTTATCTAAATTATTGCAATTGGTTTTCTTGGGAACAATATATTTTTTAAATATATTGGAAGATATATGGATACATACTGTTGATCTCATTTTGCGGCGCTGGGCGTTTATTGCATATGTGGAATTATCTTGGTTTGTTTGTGGATGGGGCCACTTTCTATGGTTTATGAATACAAGGAAATTAGTGTTGCAGCTCTATCAACCATTAGATGTCCATTTAAATATATTTATATATTGGTGGGGATGGATGTATATTGATTTATATGGAGTTACTCTTTATATATTGACAGTTTTTGTTTTGGTGCTGATATACTGGTTTTGATTTAAATATTTAACACAATACAGCATGGAAATGGACTTGACAACTATTTTGAAGGGTTTGTCCCAAGACAAAGATGATGTCCAAATTTTTGGTATCCATAGGGAGGGTGTTTCTCTTGATAATGACAGGGTTAAAGACCCGGAGGATTACTGTATGGAGCTATTCTTTAAAATAACTAAAAGTATGATACAACTTAGAAGTAATGTGTGGCACTTTAGGTTATTTAAAGCCTATAAAGCTAGAAACATCACTCCTAGGGGACTTAGAATAAAACTTCAACCGTTTGTGAATGGTCTGGATGAACAGCTAAATGATGAATGGGTTAAGGCTCAACATACAGCAACCATGTTATTTGTGGACATTCTTATCTCTATTTATGAGAGAAATATTGATGCGAATACTGTGGAGGTTAATATTTTATGTGATAATATCAAACCCTTTGAGGGACAGACTATATATAAATCTTGTTTAACCAAACTTTCCAAGGATTTATTGGTACTAGAACAGAATTTAAAAGATAAAAAGATACATAAATTCCAAAGGGATGTCACAGATTATGCGGAAGGTAAGCCCTTTGGCATTAAAAAATATGTTAGATTTAGAGAAGGGGAGTCCCCACCCACAAAATTTAGAAAAAAGAGGCCTAGGTCTATATTAAAAAGATCCAAAATGGATTTCAGTAGCACCTCTGGGGAGGAATCTTCAACTACCGAACATGAACATGTCTCCAGTCAGGAGTCCCCAGCACATAAGAGAACTAAAAATATGGACTGCCCTTTAGGATTAAGAGACACAGGAGGGGTAGAAAACACAAACATAGACACAGTAAAGAACTTGGTAATGTTATTGGATGTTCTATCTCAGAAATAGATGGGTATGCAAATGATCACAATATCTCATCTGTGTCTTTGAATGAAATGCAATTAGAAATACTCAATAAGGGGTTATATTTTGTTCCTGTTTTTTTTATTAATAAATACAGTTTTGTGCAGGATGTTTTGACATTCTGCAGACTACTTAATTTGAAATTGTTTTTTGGACACACAGATAACTCACAGAGATCTACTGGTTTTCGATTCCATAAATCTACTTTTCAGCCAACGATGGATAAATATATGGCTATTTTTCAGGAAAAGGTAATTAAAGATCGACATTTTAAACAGGAAGAGACATCTATGTTAAGTAATAATTGATCTGATTTAGAATTTCAGTCCATTGAGAGTTTAAGGAATAACCCAAACATTGTCATTACTTCAGCGGATAAAGGTGGTGCTGTAGTCATAATGGATTCAGAACAATATATGATTGAGGCATACACTCAACTTAATAACAAACAACATTATATGCTGATACCTCTAGGCCCCACTGATATGTTTAAAAAACAAATTGATGAACTTTTGGAGGAAGCGGTTGAGGTAGGGATTATTGATAATAACAACAAGATGCAACTAACAGTAGTGAATCCAATCAAACAAATTTTTTACTTATTGCCAAAAATTCACAAGGATTTATTAAAACCTCCAGGCAAACCTATAGTTTCAGGTCAAGGATCATTAACAGAACCACTTTCAGAATTTTTGACTTTACATCTCAAACCGTTATTGACATTAGTTAGATCTAGATTAAAAGATATCACAGAGTTTTTACAAATTATTACGGACTCCCAATTGGAGCCCAGCTGGTTGATGTGTACACTTGATGTTAAGTCATTATATACTAATATTCCTCACTGGGCTGGGCTGCAGGCAATAGAATATTGGTTGAGAAGAAGTAATCTTTATCCACTTGGATTAAATACCTTAATTATTTGTATGGTGGAGCATGTGCTAACGAAAAATGTGTTCTATTTTCATCAACAATGTTATCTACAGGTTTAAGGTACAGCCATGGGGGCTTCTTTTGCCCCTATATATGCCAACCTCTTTATGGGATATCTAGAAGAATGTCTTATTTATGATAAATCTCACAATATATACATAGAGGAATTGGATATATGGCAAAGATACCTAGACGACTGTTGGTTTATTTGGAGATGTGATCAAGAATACTTGTTAGAATTTGTACAGTATCTTAATGACAATGTTTGGGAGATTGAATTTACTCTCAATGTACAATACCAGCAAATTCAATACTTGGATGTATGTGTGAACAGAAACAATGACCACACTTCAGATTCAAAAATTTACAGAAAATATCCACAATATAATATGTTATTGGATGCTAGTAGCTTACATCCCAACAAATTTTTAAAAATATCCCCAAGTCCCAGTTCTTAAGAGTTAAAAGAATCTGTTCCAACAAGGTTAATTATGAATTCTTTCAGCAGGATCTTAGGAAGAGATTTTTGGCAAGGGGATATAAATATGGGGACATAATATCAGCCTCCAAGTGGGTGCAACAGTTTAATCGTGATGATTTATTGAAATATAAAGAGAAAAATATCTCTACGGTGACTCCTATTAGATTTATTACAACAATTGGCAGAAATATCAATGTCATCAAAAGGGTGATCAACAATAATTGGAAAATTTTAATGACTAATCCTAGACTTGTTGATATTCTACCCCAAGAATGTTTATTCTCTTATAGGAGAGGTCGTACATTGGGCTCTTATTTTAACTGGTACAACAGAGGTAGGAATTTGAATGTTGGAATGATACAGCGTACATTGTGAGGAGTCGAATTAAGGGGTTGTTTCCCTTGTGGTCACTGTTCTTTTTGTGTTCATATTAAGAAGTCCAAGGAATTTTCAAGTAAAAATGTTACAAAAAGTTTTGATATTAGATGTTTTGCTACCTGTGGTACTAGTTGGGTTACTTGTTTGGTGACTTGTGCTTGTTTGGCTTTTTATATAGACCAAACATCTAGACCATTTAGAATTAGGATATCGGAACATTTGAGTAATGTTCGAAACAAACATTGTGCTAGTGCTCTATATAAACATATGTTGATCCACACAAATGCCAAATTTCAATTTCAGATTATTGAAGTCATTAAGGGGGACTATAATGACAAATCTGGTTGTCATGATTTATTGAATCAGAAAGAAAAAGCATGGATTATTAGACTTGGTGGACTGTTCTATCCAGGTTTAAATGAACATTTATGAGTTTTTGTATAACAATTATAATAATAGTATGTGATTCTATATATTGGTTGACTGGGTTTTCTTAAAATGGTTTTATATATAGGCAAAAACTGGGGATATATATCAGCCCAATTTGAATTTGTATTATGTCACTTTAAATGGACTTTCACCAATGTGTTAGCTAATTAGCTTTCTGACTATATATAGTCAGTGAATAGAATGCTTTGGTATCACTGAAGAAGGCTATATGCTGAAACCGGTATGATCCCGTATTCACACTTTTATGGTTAAAAGAATAAATTGTATTCTACAAGTGCTGGCTAATTTTTGAAGTATATTGGAGCTTTCTCTGGCCATTGCACTAGTCTTGCATGCAAGTTTTTTTTGTGGTGGTAATATAGGGGACATGTATCTACATACATATGTGTGTGTCTGTTCGTATATATGTAGACATACACATATACTTATATATAAATATATATGTGTGTGTGTGTGTATGTGTGTAGATATGTTTTATGTTTTGTATATATATATATATATATATATATATATATATATATATATATATATATATATATATATATATATATATATATATATATATATATATATATATATACATGTCTACATATGGATGTCTGCATATCTATAGACATACATGTGTGTGTGTGTGTGTGTGTGTGTGTGTGTATGTGTGTATATATATATATATATATATATATATATATATATATATATATATATATATATATGTACACATATACATACCTATATATGTGGTACATTCAGACATCAGGTCCACAATCTCTAACTCTCCTATCTGGATAGCTGCACTGTTCTCTCTTGCTACAATGCAGACAGGTGCCACATATGGACACAGCCTTACATTAGGGGGGTATATATAGCGCCAGATTGCAGGTAAGCCTATTACACACCTATGGCATTTCAGCATGCTATAATACATGTTAACCTGAATGTGCTGCAAGTGGTGGCCTCTTGAACCCACATTTCCATCATTATGGCATTACTTCCACCACCGGCTGTTGATCACAGTAATATACATCCTTTCCATTACACAACACACACTATGTTGGCTTACATGTTGTCAGTCAGTGCGCACTGCACAGTTGATGGGTACTACCCGCAGGAACAGACTCTGTTGTCAATAGCAGTTGTTCAGCTGAATATCATTACAACAGCAACACCTGATGACACATATCATTCCACATCATCTATCCCAGTATTATGGACAAAGTACTACAGTCAATTACATGCACATATACTTCACATGCCTGTTGTGGGAATGAGGTCTGTTGTGGATGGTGGCCTTGTACGAGTTTTATTTGTTTTTGCTCCTTGTCTATGGCCTTAGCCTGCATTCTTTGTTTCTGTTATGGTTTTGTTTGTGGATCTGGTTTCTCTCTCTCTCTCTCTCTCTCTCTATATATATATATATATATATATATATATATATATATATATATATATATATATATATATATATATATATATATATATATATATACACCGACACACACACATGTGCTATTGTAACCTGATAGTAACGTTTTGCTGACTGTGGTGGGACTTTGTTACATTTTATTCATTGAGGAGCTTTTCTCCCTGGGTCTCTGACAAAAATGATCTAAACGCACCGTCAGACTAACATGGTTAACACATGTAAAATACATAAATACATGAATAAATATATACATCTACATGTTTAAATATATTTCTTGTACTATTGAATGACTGTGCTGGAGGATATGTTTGTGAAAACATCAGGGTTATGTATATCTGACATGGCTTAGTGGTAAATTACTTTGGCTATGGTGTGCAGGGTCCTGGGTTTGAGCCTTGCAGAGGCTGTTTATTTTGTTTGCTGGGCAGAACAAGAGACATTAGATACAGAGTGATTAAGGCACTTTTTAATAGTTGTAAGTGGGTTTGCACAGGTTTGCATGGAGGCAAGCACTGCTAACTTCCGGATACAGTTTCTTATACTCAGCTTCTAAATTGCTTAACCTGTGTAGGCATTGCTTACTCCCACGCAAACAGGCTTAAAACTGCTTACTCCAGCTAACTCCCATGCTAATTTCTTTAAAAAAAATGAAAAAGGGTTGATAGGATAGTTGTTAAAAAGGGGCACAGAGGGAAAGACAGTAGATAAAATAGCTAGGGATGTGCAGGAAGGGTGTATGGAAGGTCCATAGCTGCCCATTTCTTCTACAGCAACAGCTATGTATATAGACTGAATTTGGAGATAGATTTGGACACTCATACCCCTGAGAGAGGGGTGAGGACAACAATAATATGTTAAGCCAATTAGACCAGATTACATGTGTCCTGTGGATACATCTGCGAAATGGACAGCTATGTATGGGGCGAGATTTTTTTTGGGAACAGATTGCCCTTTTTTTTTCAGTTGAGAGTTGGATGTTGGGGTGGGATAGTAGGTATATTTTAGAAGGTAGGTTAACAGACAAGACAAACAAGACACATACAGGGGCGGTATATGACACATGTGGGGGCAAACACCTTGATGGGGAGGGGTGTTGGGAAATCGGAAGCCCATGAGCCCCATAGTGGAAACAGTGGGACTGAGGTCCCCACCCATGGGCATTCACCACTGCAACTTCACAGCCCCAAAGGTGGCTGTGCTGGGGGCTGAGTAGGAGGGCCAGACTGACCCTCTAGCTGTGACACATGACCCTCAAGCTGGCGTATTAGATCTCTCACCTCCCTGCGGAGCTCGCTATGCACCACGACCCAGACCTGGTCACAGGTGACAGGTTCCTCTCCACGCCTGCTCTGGGGGGCGAGCCCCATCCCCTGAGGTGGTTCCACCTGAAGGTGGTGCAGGACCAACGGATAAGGAGGTCTTGGGTTGGGCCCCAGACATGCTGGTGTATGGTGCCACGGCCAGCTGAGGTGGAACAGGTGGGTCCAACAGGACCGGCCTTCCCAAATATGCTATCGTGTTTAAATTTTATCAACATATGTGGGTTAGTAATAGTCAACACATTCCAGGATTAGGTATAACAGCATGCATAGATATTCCCATTAAATTGAGCACCAGATTTGGAACAGTTGCATAGCAAACAGAACACATGCATATATGGGACCACGGTGGTCATTACAACAGCATGCAGGTACATTGTTGGCAGCATGCCACCAATGTGGGAGTATTTCAACATAGCACATGCATAGAAACAAATGTAAATAATTATCAAACAATAGGACATATGTCTCAACAGTAGAGTTAAGTCAGCACATACCAATTCAGTTGACTATTTAGTTTATTGTTGCAGATATGGTGAGGGGGAGAGAAAGATGTCAATTAACAACTAATATATTCCTGTAGTTCACGTTGCTTTCCTAGTCGGTGCTGTGATCTGTACCTTAGAGGTATTAGTACACAACTCTATTTCCTTAGTTTGGACAGTGGAATGGCTGTCGACAATTATATACATGAACTGGTTTTACCTGGAGTATACACCTCTTACCTTGTATACCTGTGGAGATATTGTTTGTTAACACTACCTAACTGTTTCTACATATGCTCCCAGATTTCAGGTTGATGTTATGCACATACCTGTCCATCTCTTTTTGCGCACACTCTGGGCATGTCTTCACCACATGCAGGTGAACTGGACATATTTAAGATATTGCCCTCTTAAAACTTTAGTGACTTGTACAATGACAGGTTTGTTTTATTTGACATTTTCAAAAAATGTACAGGTCTGACAGTCAATTATATGACATGAAATGCTGCCTACATGTCAGAAAGTAGCACACTGATATGGCAGGGTAACAGCCAGCAGATATGAGCCGAATAACTGGACACTCTGGACATTTCTGTACACTTGTGGGGTATGATTCTGCATACAGTTTACTACCACTCCCAGGATTCGAACCATGGCTGTGTCTGCTAAAAATAAAACACTGTCCATCACAGGTGAGTGTACTATATAGGTATTGCTGTGTATCTCTTGTTTGATTTCTATCTATAATACTCCTGTGGTTTTACATTCTGACCTTTTAATTACAACATTCTTATAGAGGATTTCCTAGACAGTTGTATTATGTAGTACAGTGTGGGTGACAGTGGTGAGTAATACCTTATTATTCTGAGCAACTGCAACACTAGCAATGCCATACAATACTAGAGTAAACAGTGCCAGTACAGGATATCAATCTTTTATTTACAGGCACGGTGTTCGTATCTGACAGACCTGTGGTAGCAATGTTTGTTAGCACTACCTGCATGTTGCCACACAAATTACCAGTTTCCACATTAGTATTATGCACATACATCTCACTCTGTTACTGTACACACTCTAGTCACAGCTTGACAACATGGGGGTAGAGATGGGACATACTTGGCTACTTATTCTCATAACATTTTGGGGGGTTGCTAGAGTGACTGGTTTGTTGTTATAGATGTCTGACAATCAGTTGTATGTCTTGTTTGCTGCCTAAATGTCTGGGATCATCCAACTGATTTGCCAGGGCGGCAGGGTGACAGGCAGCAGCTATGGGCCGATTTACTGGACATTATAAACATTTCTGTACACTTGTGGGGTATGATTCTGCATACAGCCTACTACCACTCCCAGGATTCGAACCATGGCTGTGTGTGCAAAACATACGACAGTTCACATTGCAGTTGAGTGTGCTATTTGGATTTTGTCTCTTTTCACTGTTTTCTGTCCAAGTCTCTCTCAGTTGTACTATATTACCTCTTGGGATTACAACAGTCATATACAGACATTCCTACACAATTTATTTATGTAGCACAGTGTGGGTAACAGTGCTTACTACAACAGTACTGTTAAGTGACTGCAATTCTACATTACCATATGATACCAGAGTGAACACATGTAGTCCAGTAGTTAGACCTTAATTGTCAGGCTATTATGCTTTTATTTATATACAACCTATATGAGAGTCTTCCTGCCCTATTCTCTGGTGTATGCAGTACATGCCTTAAACAATACAGGTGTTATACAGACAATTAACCTACTACTACTTTTAGATTTATTTCCTATGACAGTACATGCAAGAGTATTACTAACCTGCCTCGCACTGCAACTGCTGCATTCTACGGCCATGGGCTTCCTGGTTCATAGCCCGGTCACCTGCCACTGTGAAAGACATAAGAGGAATATTTAGTCATACCTATCCATAATATACTTCAGCAATTATTAAACAGGTAGTGGACTAACACTTACACACGGCTTGGACTTCCCCTGTCCTCCTAGCCTCTTAGATCCACTGATCAAAGAGATACCCCTTTCTCCGCTTCATGTCAGCATAGTGATGCCTGACCTGCTCACCAGTTCGGGGTATGCCAGTGGCACTGGTGAGGTCATGGGCGAGATGGTCCCAGGCTTCTGCTTTGTATTGGGAACCTAGTACTGACCCTTCAGCAGTCTCTGCTCAAGGTCTTTCACAAGGAGTCCTGCCATGACTCTGGACTCTTGGATGCCCCAGCGCTGCACCCGAAAGTGCACACCCTCTCCCATTCCAGACATAGTGCCTACAAGGGGAAGCTACAACCAGTTATGAGATGTATTCCCTCCTGTTGGGTTTAAATAGGGCCGGTTTCCCACACTTTGCCATGACTGGATGGTTCTGAAAAGGCTAAGCTATGGACAAACCTGCTCACCTAAGGTTGGCATTGCTTAAAAGATATACCGATGGTCAGACTGAGTTAGCTGGCCTACACACTGCTTACACCTACTATGCTGGGCTGTGCAATGCTCAGTGTTGCTTAATATTTAAGTTGCATTATATTTGCATTGTGGCATTGATTTATTATTCATTACATGTTATATATGTGTTTGGTATCCATGATTCATGTGTAAGTACACTGTATGGGGTCCTTGTGTTTATTAGGGGATTACAACACTTTATCCCAATGACACCTCACATCTGGGCTTAATGCAGTACTCCAGTTCACATATTTATGTCCAGTAGTAGGTTATACAATATAAAACTGAATATAGATTCCTTTCACATGTTCAGTTTGTATTTTATGTAGTGAGGATCTGTTTGGTGATACCACAATTGTTTGTACTGCTGTGATGGCTTGGTGGTTAACTACTGTGACTATAGTGTACAGGGCCCTGGGCTCAAGATCTGCAAAGGATGTTTATTTTGTTTCTGGCCAGAACAGTGGCTAATGCATACAGAGTGATTAAGGCACTTTTAAGCAATTATAAGCAGGTTTGCATGATGGTAAGCAATGCTAACCTCCGTTTAAATATGCTTACAGAGAGTTAGCTTCAATATTACTTAACCTGTGTGCGCATTGCTTATCTCCATGCAAACGGGATTAAACCCGCTTGCTACTGCTTAAATATGCTTACTCTTGCTTACTAGTGCTTACACACACTTACCATTTCACTTATTTAGACAGTAATGTCTAATGGTTCTAGGGAAGGTGGTGGATTTGGAAACTGCATGGATTTATCATTCATTACACATTTTACCTTCCATTTGTATCCCTGATACCTGTGTACATACACTGTATGGGGCACTTGTGATTATCTGGTGACTTTGCAACATTATGACAATGACACCTCATATCTGCATTTAATGCAGTACTCCAGTTCACAAATTTATGTTATGTTGTAGGTTATGCAACAAAATAAATTGATCATACAATGATTTGACATGGAAAATGGATTGTACTGGAGTGGAACTCGAACCAGGAATGACTGCTCGTAAGGCGAATGCTCTGCCCACTACACTATTGCTGTACTGCTTCATTTGCATATATCTTGCTTTTTATCCTCTTGTGCCATTTAAGCTGCATTAACTGATTAAGCGATGGGCAGACCTGCTCAACTACTGTTAAATTTAATCGGTTTTATAAAAGAAAACTTCTTTATCTTTACTGTTTTACATATTGCTCTTGTAAACATGGGGGGGATGTTGCTGGGGGTATGCGAACACCTATGAGCGGTCTCGCTCATGCTTATTCATACACTGCTGTTCTTCATTGCGGGGGCATGTACATTCTGAGAGCTCTGCTCTCAGACATGTCCCCTGCACTCGTACATGTTCCACGTCCATTTAGGAGCTCAGGCAGTTTGCCTTCATTAATATGCATGGCATGCTGCTGTCCCGCTCCTAAACAGCCACTTCCATGCAGGACTAAGCTAGTCCTGCATGGAAGGATACTGAATCCGGGGGATGATCTTTGCTGCTGTTTAATCAATTACATGTATAGAATCATTGGTGTTTAATAATTGCCAGTCAGTACAAGACCAAGATTTCAGCAATTTAATAGAATGTTGTTGGCACTGCACAACCATGTGATCGGCGGTTATTAAGAACTGTTAATCATGCCCTCTGACTGACTGCACTATACTTTTTTCTTCATTTGGCAAGAATTGTGGACAAAGCTAACATAATGGGGTTACAGAGACCTAAAATCAGGGACAATTTTTAAGTATTACTTTAATTCACATAGAAAGTTAGTAGAACAACAGGTTTTGCATCAACATTTTCTGGACAATAAGAAGTATGACATTTTAGCTTTATTACCTGACTAAAATCTTCAGTGACTTACAAGAAAATTAAGAAAAATTATGAGGGACAATGTGAAAAGTATTGTCCAAGATTAGGGATATTTAACAAGCTTCTGGACAGTTTAAAATTGTGGCTTAAACTTAGACTGAGACCTCATTCAAAAAAGTTACAGTAATAATTCACATATCTCTTATAGTAATGCTGCACACACTGACCACACTTCTTGTGTTCATACTCGTGGTTAGTGTAGCCAGCATTATTACAGATGACAGGTGTATTGTTTTAATGCTTGCTTATAGCAAAAGAAATGTGACTCACAGGCACTTCTGGACCGTTTCTGCATTGGGATGATGAATGTTGTTAATATACAGTACTGTTGGGTAGTTTGCGCTTAAACTGGAGTGCAAAATTAATATAATATGATGAATACAATATAATTATGTAATATAATATAATATGAATATAATGAAGTAGAACATATCTTGTTATTATGCATGGTGTGAAGCCTCTTATTTAGGTAGTTTCAAAGCATTAACATGAGCAGGAGGTGGATTATTATTGGAGTCTGACCTCCTGCTCCTGTTATGGTCTGGGACTCTCACACCATTGGTTGATGCTGCGTGACAGCGTAAAGCATGCAAAAAGAAAACAGCTCACAGAGGAAAATCTTGGTTAAATGAGTCATATACTAGATACCATCTATGACATTATGTAGAGTAAAAGGCAGCATAGCTGAGAGGCCCCGTGGAGATGTGCACCCTAGGTGACCACCCTATAATCCACCACTAATCCTCAGTTCCATGAAGTTCTAAGGGCCATCAAGACTACACCTGATCTCCAAGTTCTCCAATATGTCAATCAGAATAGCATGGGGCTTGCTGAGGTGGACAGGGGCCAGATGGCCTATGTGGCAGCACATTACTAGTGCAGGGGACAAAGATACAGCAGATGAGTACTGTTGTGACTCAAATATGACACGTGTCATGGTTCCACAGGTAGATAGGACAAAGAGTTGGGTGGCCAAAAAACATGTGGTCATCCCCATAATGGAATTATACTTTCATCAGCACTTGATGGCAAAGATGATGTGGAACTGTGTGATCATGACTGTCTGACCATGCAGTGTGTATGACCACCATGAAGGCTTTATACACTGGATTGGTCCCATTGAGCTACTGTAGGCTTATCCCCAGTAGATAGAGACAAAGAAGTGGCACTCCATAACTTCAGTGAACTTATCGTACATATGTACTTTCAGTGAAGACAGAGGTGTGGTGGCCACATATATGACAATGGCCACATAGGGTACCATACCCTATGGTCACTGCAGTAGCAACAAATGCCCCTCCAGTATCTTCTGCAGGTAGGTCTGCTCCCTTCTCCTGTATACCACTGTTGCAGGCTGTATTCTATATTCTATATTCATTCTATATACAACACACCACACTAATAATCACTTCCAGCATGGCATGGTTGACAAGTATCTATGGCTTGAACATTGAATTACACATCCTGTGATTTATGTCCAGAGTGATACCTAGGTCAGGGATTGAGTGTGAGTCTCAGTGCAGATGTCGACCAACATACTGCTATCTCATGTTTTCTGCATGCTCCATAGTGATGTCACTGCCCATTAGTATTGTATGTGCAAGTGATGACTCTGTACCCTGTATTTGCCTGGCATAGATGTTCCGTCTCTCCATAAACAGTGGAAAGATATGAGTGATCTCCATAGACACAGGCATGACAATGGATGTAGGTGTTATGGTGCCCTCCAATGTGTCACTGTGCTATCTGACTGTGTTATGAGCAGGCCACCATCACTGTCAGCACCCTTTCAGCACTGACATCAGGTGTGTTCTGTTCTTCTGCTCCTGAGCCCATGCCAGAATCAACTGTGAAGCCAGCAACATATTAGTATGCATAAAGGAACATATGTGGCAATCCCACACTCCATTTCTACAACAGTATTACACGTAACATATTATAAAGAGAATGAACACATATATTTTGTGCAGTGGCATGCAAGAGACACATAGCAATGTTTACCACAGCAAGTTCATAAGAGTGATGTGCAACCAAATATTGGTAGTGGCATATACCAAAAAGCCAGAAAACGGGTCCTCTGCTCGAACAAGGAAAAAAAGTTGCAAAACCACCAGTACTCCACGTACACCCACTTCAGCTTGAAGAAACAAACTCTGTTGACGTAAAACACAGGTTTATTTGTTTTTAAACCACAAAACACTCCATTCAGGTAGATGGTTTAGCGCTTTCATCTGATCTCTCAGATTTCTTCAGAACCACCATTACCAGTTAACACACCCCTTTTATACTCTATTTGGCGCCAAAGATTATTCAAAGTTTTAAAAAACATTAAAAACTTTTCAAAATATGAATTTCAATATTTAAAAACTGTTTCATTCACTACTAACAATTCTCACATATATGTTGTATACCTTGAATAACAATACAAGACAATTTTGTTATATTTTACTTGTTATGTAGGCATATAAACATTTCATATTTGTATTTATATAGTCTCCCTTCTTTAATTAAAAATATATATACTAATAATTTTTATATAACACTTAAAAAATGTATATTTATTATTGCTTTGGACATAAAAAATACTCCAAGGGTATAGGTAACCACAAGAAGGTCAAGCCCGATCCAACATTAAAAAAGGTTTAATGCTGATGTAGTCATTTAGGCCAGGGGGGGTTGTGGCATCACAAATAATTTGCCACTCACTCTCTTTGTAAGATAGAAAAGTTTTCCAATTACCCCCAAATACTGTCATTTCCACCTGGTCTATTATAAAAAATTTAAATGTATGTTCTGGTCCTTTATCTAATACATGCCTGCTAAGTGCATTCTTTGTATCCTTTTTTCTAATTTTATATAGATGTTCATATATCCTTGCCCTGAGTTTCCTTTCCGTCTTGCCTACATAATAGGCTGAACAGATGGTACACAGGGCAAGGTACACCACCCTTTGACTGTTACAATTACCCCTAAGACCCTTCACTCTAGTTTTTGAAAAATTGTCCAATATTATGGTCTTATCCTCATTGATGTATTTACAATAATTGCAACTACCACAACTTTTTGTCCCACTCCAAATTTTCTTATTATTTTTGTTGTTATCACTTGATTGTACCTCCAATAGTTTTTTCAAATTAGGTGCTGTTTTGAATACACATGTCAAATTAGTCCCTATGTATGTTTTGATATTGTCAATACAAGTTAACAATTCCCAATATCTTTTAAGGATGTCTATCACAATATTTGAGTAAGGGTTAAATCTAATTACACACACGGTTTTATTGACTCCTGAACATGTCTTCTTGTTCTTTGATTCAAGATGAGCACCTAGTAGGGACATATATTTAATGTTCCAATTCTTTTTGACCCAGAGCGTTACTTCTTCCACCATCCGTCTCGGATATTTTCTCTCTAAAAACATCTTTGCAATACCTTCAATTTCTTTTTCCATGATGTCTTTAGTAGAGGACATCCTTGCTGCCCTTATGCACTGTCCTTTCAGGATGTTCTTAAAAATATGTTTGGGATGACAACTGCCAAATTCAATGTAGTCGTTGGAAAACGTAGTTTTCCTATATATCTTTGAGCTGAATCCATGTGAAGTTGTACTAATGAATGTGTCTAAATAGGCTATCCCACAAACTTCTTTTTTGTATGTAAATCTCAGGAAGTCAGTGCTAGAATTAATGAAGTCAATAAATCTTGGAATGTCTTCTTTTTGGCCCTTCCATATGATAAAAATGTCGTCCAAAAATCTTGAATACAATGAGATGCTCTTGAAAAATTCACTTTGAAAGAGAAATTGGTTTTCCCATTCTAGCATGACTAGGTTAGCGAATATGGGGGCACAAGATGCCCCCATAGCCACTCCCCTAGTCTGCATAAAGGAACATATGTGGCAATCCCACACTCCATTTCTACAACAGTATTACACGTAACATATTATAAAGAGAATGAACACATATATTTTGTGCAGTGGCATGCAAGAGACACATAGCAATGTTTACCACAGCAAGTTCATAAGAGTGATGTGCAACCAAATATTGGTAGTGGCATATACTTATACAAACCTAGTGCATCTCCTACAGAGAGAAGTAGTGCCACTACCCAAATGCCACATCCATGCTTCTTTGAGGTATCAGTGTCCTCTCACTATCCCAAGACATGTACACCAGGAAGTCTTCTACACTTGTTAGGTTGGACTGTGATGATGGTACTCCATCTATTCCTGTTCTCTCCTTTGTGAAGTCCTGAGCTTTCATGTGGTTATGCTCTATAATGTCAATGACCCTGGTGCAAACCCATTGTGCTGTTCTGTTGTGCCCTTCAGTGACATTTGCATCTGTAACAATGTTCATCCACATGTGCATGCTACCTGTCTGAAAATAAAATTACTCTTCTTCCCCCTAACCATGTCACTTTTCCCTTCCCACTGCTGTGTTGTGTTTGGTCTTCTTTCTTTCTGTCATATCATTCCATTTCCTTCCCATTTAAATGCAAACATAGTTGGTACTTTTCTATGGAGTCTGTTGCACAATAGTGGTTCTTCAGTGAGGATGCTGCATGTGTGTTAGTGGGCCCAAGTCAGTCACCTTAGTAATGTTCACACAGACATTGCATTCATGAGTGCATGGCTTATTTGTACAGACTATGTCATCAGTTTTGCATATCCAGTACAGTCAGGTTGTATTGTACAATTTTGACTGTGCTAGTTTTCCTGGAACAGTCACATTGCTGTTCTTTCTGGGGAGCCTGAGTATAAAATTAGCTGTATCTGTTTACAGGGCTTTACTTTCTAGATTCTGTTTTTTTTTATTATTATTACAATATACCTTGCAGCTAAAACTAGGCATGTGTGTAAGAAATGCTGACAGAATATTTCATGATGGATGATAAGCAAATAGTCTCAGTACAGTATATAACAGCACAAAACAATTCTATTGAATGTTTGAAGGAGTACATTGGTTTTATGCTTCAATGAAGGCTAAAGAAATGTTTTCAAAATGTTCTACAGGCCAGAGAGTTTGCATGAATTTTAGCATAGTTTTCTACAAATAATCTTTTCCTGTGCACTCATACCTTTTGCAATAAACTCATAGACGTCAACATTTTACACCTCTCGTGATAGATATTTCAGCTGTATATGTGAGGACAGCAAGCAATTTTTAAATGCCATCTCCACATGCTTCACCACCTCCTTGAGCAAGAATTCTGGAGAAAGCAAAAAAAATAATAAGTGAACAAAGGCCCCAAATCAGGGACAGATTTTAAATATTGTTTTACAAACTCAGAAATGTGCCAGAACAGGTCTTGCACTAACATGCATTTTCTGAAGGATATGAATTCTGAAACTGAAATGCTTTATTTCATTTAGTGGCTTTAGTCATTAATTATGTATGAAAGAATGAGCAGCTCCATGGTCTAGGGTGATAAAGACTACTTCGTAAACAACCTGAGTTCAAATAACTGCTCAAGGACTGTAGGAGCTGGGGAGGCAGATAGGAGTGAGCTTCCACTGCCTGCTCAGACATCTAGGGGGGAAGGTTGTTCTCATTTGTCACAGAGAGTACTAGGTGTCGACCATATGGAGTCTGAATCTATCAAGATAATGCTGCCGTGTGCAATCATACTCTGAGCCAAAGGGAAGCCTCTGATGGCAGCTGTAGTAGAGCTTAGAAAAGTCACCGCAGGGGAGAGGGGGTGATCTGCTCCAGCAGGGGACAAGTAAGCCATCCTTCAGGTCCGGCAAGTCCGGCCCATTCCCTACACTCAGAATCTCACTGTGAGTGGCTGAACTCATCTGGGATTCCTTAGCAGAATTAAATAGATCATATGGCTCTTAGTTGCCTGAAGAATCCCAGGCTCCCCTGACTGTGGAATAAATGTGCAGACTAGTTGCAGGTAGAGAAGCAAAAAACAAAATGATTTGCCAGAAAACCATACATTTTATGGGTTGAGACTAAAACATATGAGCCTAATATCTGGACATTCTGTGAAATTCTGGACTTTTGAAAGGTATGCAGTTCAGTATAAGAAAGTATTTTATGAAATATTGAAACAGAACCTAAATTGCAGAATATCGCCCAGACATGATCACTAACTGATACATGGATGACTGCTATGACTTTTAGCCTGAGTCCTTACAAATGTATTCATAATTTTAGCAATCTTCATCCCTTGTAGCCAATATAAACTAAGTACAAATTCTCTAAACACAGCCTGATAGCATTACTCGCTGCACAGAAATTCCTTATAACACTTTTGGGAAACAGTAAAGTTATCATCCTTACTTGGAAGTGAACTTTCCTGTACTGCTTTCAGTGGATTGGGTTCCCTTTTCCTAGGTCCTCATACTCTAGTTATTGATCCTTAGGTATTGCTCACAAGGAAACTAGAAACTCGCCTACACAGGCTAACTATACACACTAAACAGTGGTTCTGATGTATATTAAGACTGAGGTATATGTTGCATTATCACTCATTGCTTGTTCATTCAAAACCATACTTTTGTGGCCATATTCTAAAATAATTTATGCTAAATGAAAGGTGCTACCCCCCAAGCTTCTGAAGGTATTACATGCAAAAACCATTCTGAAGGACAACGTTTGTGTAATACTTGATGCATGCAAACGAAGAAGCCCTTAAGCCATCTCAGATGATATTATTGCCACCCTCTATTCTAAAAGAACTGGTGGAATGAAAGAAGTTATCACTGAGGTAGGTAACACCTGGTCATTCATGCCAGTTGAAACAACTGTGCCTTCAAGAAAGCACTAAGACCTGTCCAGAAATACTACCTACATTCAAACTGAATGTCAAGATCACAATCAAGCTGGATCCCAAGACTGTCTCAACAATTTTTACACTGCGGTGTGTGATGGGACACATCATACTTATTAGACGGCATACCATAGGAGCCTGTCACTGACCAGTCGATCAATGCTCAAAACCTCATCAGTGAAAGATCGCTGCCATCTCTTCATTGTGGTCAGATGCGGAGGAAAGTAAACTGATAAGTGCTGCATCTTCCTCACTTTCTCTCGGGTCTATATTAGAAGCACGAAAACCCTAAACCGTGAACACTCACATGAGCAAAAATGCCGGTGATCAAAGTTACTATTGTGGGGGGCTGCATCCCCACCACCCCCGCTAACTATATTCTAATTCTGAAGTCGCACTACAGTGAGGAAAGGGCAAATATTCCACTCCTCACTGTAACACGACCCTGCAATCACACTTTTGATTCCCGGCATTTTCGGTCATGTGAGCATTCGCGGTTTAGGGTTTTCACGCTTCTAATATAGACCCCTTTCTCTCTCTCTCTCTCTCTCTCCTCCTTCTCTAAGGTTCAATGATCTTGAAGCTCTTGAGTATATAGTTTGGAGGTATGGAAGTTTGCTTGCAAGGCAATGAGTTCAGGATGCTGGCTGCCATCTGCAAAAAAGTGTTTTTGTGTGTTGCCACATTGGAAGTATTTATGTTGACCACTGAAGGTTTTAGATGTTTTACATTTGAATAATTATGAGTCGATTGAATGAGATACAATTATTCATCATTGACCTCATTACATACTACTGATACCTTTTGCAATGACCACCGCTATCTGATATTTATTATTAAAACTATGAACTTTTCTTGTCAGAAGGACATCATGTATTAGTGATGTTTTCTAAAATATGTTTTATTCTGTCATCTTTTTGTCAATCTCTGTCACTCACAACGTACTCGGTATACATTGTTTCAGTGTTGCATTACTTTCGCACTATACCCTTGGTTTCTTCATTATTCAGAGTTCACTTTATTCTTCCTTGATCAGTTTTGTTTTCCCTTTGATACTGATTCCATATTATGAAAAATGTAGGAGAAGGAACAAGCTTACAGACTGATACAGTTAAATGGCATCACTAGAACACAGCATACAGATTTGTAGAAAATTTATGACACGGAAGAAAACCCCATGGAATATTCGGTTTACTATCGGCATTACAAATCCATTTCAGTCAACCATTTAGAATGTTGACTCGAAATGCAGAATCCAGAATGCCGAAAAGTAAACCAAGGTGAAAATGAATACATCAACAACCGCGGTTCGATCTATTCGACATAGCAGGAGATGACGTCACTCACCTCCTGCTAAGCACATTAACGTACAGTTACATTATAAAACAATGGTACATTAATTCTACTATTTTGCAGGGGTGGCTACACCCCCTGTGCCCCCCACACCCCCTGCACATTAAACATACCAACTTTGAGATTGCACTACAGTGAAGAATGGGCTAATTCCCTGTTCCTCACTGAACTGTGATCTACAAGCGCAATGTTGAACCCAAATACTGGAACTACACCACCTGTTTGCTGTAGTGTAGTCAGTACATTTTGGTTCGACATTCTGCCAAACTGAAGACTGCAATTCGACCACATGCCGGTCGACCAATGCAGATTCCGTTTTCAGTGTAAACCGAAATATTTCTGTATGTAATGTGATTCCATCTAAAATGGTCTTCTGAGACTTTGGACTGGATGAGATATGATGACACCTAATTTGTGGAATAAGAAAATGCTTTGTATCCCTCCTTATGCACATTCTTAGTACAGCACTAAAATTAGTTATGTAGCCTCAGGTCACAGGATAAGAACCTTCACAGACTCCAGTAAATATAGATTGACCAGCCTTTCAAATATTTTGTGCAAGAAGATGTTAGACTCATCATGGAATCTAAGAGGTCCAAGGCTAAATCTGAGGGCTACAGTCATAGCAGTATGCCAAAATCATACCTGTTGAAGGGTACAGGTGCAAGAATCCCCCTTCTCCAGGACTTAGTCCAGTACAGTTTTGTGTCTGTTTCACTTAGTAAGTAAATTACTTAGTCTGACTACCTCCCAAGATAAATGTTTACCCCTGCATGGCAATGGCGTTAAACACTATACTCCATGACAATACCATATATAATCTCAAGGATCTAATGGTAAATTAAACTACAGTAATGTAGGGCTACAATTGCCTATGTTGTCTTGAACAGAAAAAGGTGGGCTTCCATCCTCAGTGGTCTCTTTTGGGGTAACATCTTTTTAGTATCTTGTTCTCACGTATCAAATCAGAGTCTATTCTCTAGTTCAATAAATATGCAGAGAACTGCAGACATGGGAGTATTAGTCTACAATAAGACTACACGCTCTGACCCAAAGGAAATCATTAATATCCTAGGTTAAAAAATTAATGCAAACTTTATCCCACCCAGAGCCATAGCTATCCCACAGCTTCCACAATCCCTGCTACCCTCTTTAATTACTATGGAACAAGTTCTCGCAGTCCTTCAAAAACTAAGACGACTTCAATCCATGGGCCCTGACGACTACCTGGTTGCTTGATTATCAGTGCCAAATATGGCCTTTCTTAACCCCTACATAACTTCTTTAATCTAAATCTCTCCTCTGTTAATATTTCTGAAGCCTGGAAAACAGCTTTTGTAATGCCATTACATAAGGGCAGCCCAGCCACAGACCCGGGTAACTATAGAGCCATTATTCTCACTAGCATTATATGTAAAGCAATGGAGCACATTATCACAGACGTTTTTAATCTGGACATTGAAAATCTCCTAACCCTGGACCCTCATGAATTTGGCTTTATCAAAGGAAGGTCCTGCCTCTTTAACCTCTTATGTTTATTTCAAAACATAACTGAAGCTGTGGATACTGGTTATGCAGTGTATACAACATTTGACACTATTCCCCATGCAGGTATTATTGACAGACATGTAACTCTGACTATAAGTCCTTATATTGCATGGTGGTTGGTTATCTGGTTGTCTGAGAGAAACCATGTGGTTACAGTAGCAGGTGTCTCTTCTGAAAGCAAAAAAAGTCACAAGTGTTCTACCACAGTACTCTGTTTTGGGCCCTCTCATATTTGGCATATATTTTTCAGTCCTTAAGGCCAGCACTTTTAGCTTATCCTTAACTAAGTTTGCAGATGACTGTAAATTGGGTGTTATTATTCGATCTTCAACTGACTCACAATTGCTCTAGCACAGCTTATACTATGTTAACAACTGGTGCAAGGACAATGGTCTTGAATTTAATGTAAAAAATTTAGCAGAATTCATATTTGTAAACAAAACCATCTCACATACCTTTTAGGAGCTGCACCTCTACAATCAGACACTGTTGTAAAGGATGTGGGTACTCTTGTTGATAATTCCTTATCATTTGACCATCATGTCTCCCTAGTAGTTCAGAAAGCCTTTTATCTGGTCCATGTCATTTTCAAAGGCATCTCCAATTGATCCAAAGAAGTCTTAATTCCATTCACTCATATATTACCAGACCCATTATTGAATATAATGCACCTTCTGACATGTAAGTATCTAAGCATATCACACAACTTGAGAGATGTCAGAGATTCATAACTAAAAACGATCAGTGACCTCAGAAACCTGAGTTCTCAGGAGATACAGGCAGTCCTTTCTCTGTACTCAGTCTCTTACAGACTCCTCCATGGAGAACTTTGTCTAGTTTCGTTCCATGAAAAATCCAACTCTATTGGACCTCCTTTTTCTTTGCAGAACTAATGGGTACATGAAATACTTGGTTAAAGGAACTAATCTATCACCAGCAGAAAAATAAGACACATTGGCATAATAGATACATATCTCAACATATAGCACCCTGGCCAACTTCAAGGTAAACCTAGATAACTAGGTGGGCAGCATCAAATTTTCTCCTAGTCTACCTTATCTAGCCTTCCTTGAGGCTAGAGGGAAATTCTGAATAGGGTTTTTTGGCTAGGCTTAAAATAATCTGCAGAATGATTGACTTACCTTTCCCTATAAGCCTATGAATCTATTGCTCCTTACCCTGCTGACAGCATGTTGCTTCAAATAGCACTTAATATTCTACACACATTCTCTATCAAAACATCCACAATTGCATGATTTGGCACCACCCACCAGCTTTGCTTACTACTGATGAACAACAGCCAAAAGGTGACCAAACAGTAAAACACCTTTGAGTCACTGCAGACCATGCCCTTTATTTGGTACATATACAGCTATGACCATTCACAAAGCACATGGAGGTGCTTACCTGACACTTTGTATGCAAGTCGTATCAGACCAGTTGTAGAATACTGCACCCTGGTCTTTAATCTGTCTATATCCCATCTTGTGGAGCTCAAAAAGGAACTATGACTCCTTACTGCTACAGTGACATCTTTGCAATATGGGCCTGAGATAGAAAGAAAATATGCCCAATGCTACAAGCTACTATGTATTTTCCTATGCATTTCAGACAACAATCTGCTGTCTCCAACACAGCATGGCCTCAGATATAATTATAACACTACTACTGACCTCTTTAACTTCATAACCACTATAAATTAAAACAGAAATAAAGGAAATCTAGTGTTTTTAGTCTTCATTGACATGTCAAAGGCTTTTGACACCATTTTACTCAAAAAAACTTCGACAAAAATTGTCCTCCCTAAGTGTAGATGTACCCACACTCAATTGGTTTGAGAGCTGCCTGTCCTGCAGACAATCGACTCTTAAATGGTAAACTAAAATCTCTTCTTTCCTTCTCATAGTAACTGGTGTCCCCCCATGCTCTAGTCTAGGCACTGTCTTATTCAACATATTTGTAAATGACCTCCACTCAGCAAGCAAACATGCAAAAATGATCCATTAAGTGGATGACTCCACTCTGATCTATGCTGCTTAAAAATGCATAGACTGTAACAACTTACCCAGGATTTCTTTACCATTATTGAAAAATGACTATCTGATTCCAACAACTTCTGGACCCATAGAAATCCAAGCTCATATTCACCTCAAAAATAACTCCCTACCCATAAATCCGTCTGCAATCTAACTTCCACAAAAATTAAAGTAATAACTCTCACTAAGCTATTAGGTATAGTAATGACAACTTGAAATCTGACTACCAAGAAAAGATGTAATAAAATAATTTATAAAAAATTAGTGTCCTCTACTAGATAAGATCTTACCTAACAGACAATGCTAGAAAATAGATTGCTTCAGTTTTCCTCCTTCTAACTCTTCTGTATGCAGTCCCTGTTCTCATTAATCTTCAAACAATAAAGACCAATTTCCTTGATCAATCCTACAACAAAGAAGCCAAATTTGCTGCTAATGTGACTTCCAAATCTCACTATTGTGCAGTACTAAAACAACTACACTAGCTAGCACTTCCTCACTGTCTGGCTAATTCCCAACTACCACACATAACCTTAAGCACAGACCTGAGAAATGCCCAGGCCTACCTCACATCCTTTAACGGTACTCACTAAAATCAGATCTCTTTGCTCAGTACATAAAAATGTACTCCTAATAACTAAATCAAACAACTCTGCTGGCAGCTCTATCTACTCCTCCAACATCTCTAAAATCTGGAACTCTACCCCCCCCCCCTTGCCTTTAAACATATACCTCATGTAAAGTCTTTTAAATCTCAATTAAAACAACTCCTAACAGATGGATGTGTTCTTACTCAGTTCCTGGCTAGGCAAAAAAAAATCCATCTACATAGTGCATCCTAAATTGTAATAGCCTTCAACTTATCTAAGGACACCATATTAATATTCTATCTATAGCCAGGAGTAGAAGCTTTTGTCAATGAGTCCATTTGTCAACACATAAGAGAATCAATACAGCTGAACAAAATGTACTTGCTTTGTCAGTATAGGATTGTGGTGCAGTGGGGATTGGGGAATATTATCTTTCCCCTCTACAGTGTTATCTCAGAGCTGGTTTATATAATTAGCAGGGAGTGTGGGGGTGAAGGCACTTGCTCGCCTGCAAAAAGCATTGTATGCTTTTTTCTAGCCTTTGTGGATTGATGTTTATTGTTTCAGTATTTAGGTGTCAATCAATGGTAGATTGACACATTGCTTTTCAGTGGAAGACTATACTTCCCCACAGCCTGTGTTTCTTTTCCCTGTAAACAACTTTCTTTCCTTTTCTTACAATGTGCCTACTCTTGTCTCCACACATCTCACTTATTTTGTTACTATTCCTCTTCAACATCTCTGTTCTCGCTACGTTGATTTTTTTCTCTCCCCCTCTTCTTTCATCCCCATTCATATCATATCCCATCTCTATCTCCCTCTACCAAAGACAGACTGTACTCTGGTAGTTTACAGACTCTCTTCATGCCAGTAATTCTAAATCCACTTTCTCAAACTTTCCCAACCATCCTCTCAATCAGCTTATCTACTAATCAGTTATTTCTGCTTCTACCACATCCAGTGCATGATCTAGCCTCTTTCTTTGCTGCGATCTCTATATAATTCCCTGGTGTTGTCTCTCAAAGTTCTTTTCTCACCTTACATCCCCAGCACACTGCTGCATAACTATCACTTCCACAAACATGCTACTTAAAACACTTTTTTCCTCAAACCTCACAATTTAAAAACTTGCGAATGACTCTGTTACTTCATTTCACTGTCTTTGCTTTGAATCACTGTTGTACTCATATAATAGGTTTTATTCATGACTTACAAAAATGTTTATCTACTGATATGTTCTGCTGTCTTTTGTAAAACTGTTTATGTTTTACTATGTATTCTATTTGCATTCATTCTGTTAGACAATATAAAGTCAAAGCAATTTTTCTTATCTGCTTTGTGCATGCTATGTACATGTATTTAAACTTGGAGCATTAATCCCAAGGCCTCTGTTGAAATGGAGCAACCTATGCCCAGCATCCAGGTACCAAGAGAAAATAACTAAGCACCCCCACCCCCCCAAGTATACTATTCAGGTGTTAGTCATATATTTATAGGAATTTAGCTACATGTTGAAGCAGAGTCCATCCCTAACCCTATTTAATCACAACCTTGACCATGGATGGGAAATCAGAAATTCAGCTTTGGTCTTGCCCCCATGTATCTGGTAGATAGAGGCAGACAGTAATGCTCAAACTATCATACCCTCCCACATAATCTCTAGAAACCTCATAACTAACATACTCTGTCTTAATAAATGCCCTTAATACACAGAGACACATTTTGGTTAGATGGCACAGCTAGGTCGTTAGCCTAGTATATATCTATGTACCTATTTAAGAATGAATCCCTTTTAATGATACACAATATCTTTTCACATAGCATGCATTTTAAGTAGCAAGAATGGCACCTAGACTATCTGCACAAAGATGAATATCTCTGAAGGATGTCAAAGGACATGTCTCAGGTGCACTACTGACCTTAAAAAAGAGATAAGTAGCAGTGCAATAAAAAGGATGCACCTGCTCCACTTGTCTTCTGAATAATGTTCGAGAGTTTACATGCTTGCCAAGTGTGCACATGAATTACAGCCTGAATTGCTTTTATATGGACTGTATAGTTAGGTGCTGTAGATAGTCAATATCAGATTAAAGGTATGGTGAGCAGTATTTCTCAGATCAGTCAAAATCAGACATTCAGATATGATAATGGCCTCTGTAAAGAATATCTTATTCCACTGTAGACTGCAGTAAAATCACTTCTGCCAGCTTTCACATTAATATGTTTTGAACAATACATGCAGAGAAGGAACAAGGTTTAAGGGGCAGGATTTGAATGAGTTATATAACGCTTTACTGACAATGACTGGATAGATTAAAAGTAATGTATAATGTTTGCAACTACAGTTATTTCAATGGTGTCTGTGATGTTTTTCATTTATATAAACGTAAGAGTGCCTATTCCATACGTGATAATTTAATAAAGATGTTTATTGAAAAAAATATTCTACCAAAATAGCTATAACCTAGTATTGTTTTCAAAGTCAGTGTTTTGAAACCCAACCATTCTTTTCAAACTTTACATAGATTTCTGGAGGAAAGAGAATATTTTTGCTCAGGGGAATGGCCAGGGTTTTTGTAATTTTGGCATTTTACTCCAGGAAGTATCTCTTTCCCAAAATGAATGTAAATCTTCCTCCAATCCAAAAAGTCTAGGCTTAAAAAAATCTTAATGATACATTCTGGAAAAAAATATTTATCAAACTCTATAACCATAAGCAGTGTACCGATTATTTTTAAAATGAAGTGTAGTGATGGCCACAGAAAGGGAATGTCAAGTTGTAATTCTGGGTATGAAAAAACAACGTAAGCACAAAAGAACTATAACTTATATAGTTTCTAGTTAGTATTTCACCAGAGCAGACATTTCCTGTATTTACTGTTTAGAAACAGGCTGACATTGTTTAATGTTATAAAAAACTATGATTATTTTGAATTGCTGTAAAATATTACTATGTATATTCTGTTTAATATTTCATATTTTCTGAAACAACAGAAAAAGCCTTCCATAAAACTGTCACAGTAGCACAGAATGCTCTTCAGACAAAATGCATAAAACCCAGCAAACGTAACACTTTTTCTAAAAGTATAGAAAGCACCTTACTAGCATACACATGCAAAAGTCATAGGGAACCAGGTTATATCTATCAATTGGTGCCTAAGTTATCCTACTAAAATTCAAACTATACTTAGAAATGTGCAGCCTTAAAGATACAATGACAGCTAAGCACCTACTATAAATATGTGAACAAATAGTTCTACTGTCCTTGCATATAATGTAGTGACTGCTGTAAATAACACTCACCTAAAAGTACGCCTGTAGTAATTATTGAACTATAAATTCCAGCTGTAATGCAACCTGAATGTAAACTGAGGTTTGAAATGTAACTCAGGAAGAATCTGCTTTATAAATGTTGCATTGAAAATTTTCTACTGCCAATGGCCATGATGTGTGCTTTAAAACTCCATTACATTGTCAATATACAAATCAACAAAGCAGTAAATAAACTACTGTGCAGGCTATGATGACTTGTGCTTTTGGTTTGAGGTGTGAAGCAGCTCCATTTCATTTTACAAAGAATAATATAGCAATAACCCAATGCCTGGGTGTGGGTAATGCTGGATTTACCCACGGTTGGTGTGGTTTGGTCATGAGGGCAAAGCCCGAGTGGCCAAACAAAGACAATCGTGGGTAAATCCAGAATTACCCACACCCAGAAGTGGATTATTGCTATTATACAATGACATTATTTAAGAAAAAAACAAATTTCTTTTCTTAAATAATGGCATTGTATAATGCCTCCTTGCTGCCCTTCCACAGCTGTCTGGTATTCTGCGGCAGTTCTGATGTACTGTGCATATGTATGCTTATGCAGTACATCAAAGCTGTGAGCGGAAGCAATAGAGAAAGCAAGATCTCCGTTTCTTTTTACAAACTGTCTCACTATGTCAAAGGAGTTTAACATAGTGAGACAGTTTTGAAAAAAGCAACGGAGAATCTCCGTTGCTTTTTTTAAAGCTGTCTCGCTATGTTCATTTAACATAGTGAGACAGTTTTGAAAAAAGCAACGGAGGAAGCAAGATCTCCATTGCTTTTTACACACTGTCTCGCTATGTTAAACCCATTTAACATAGTGAGACACCTTTAAAAAAAGCAATGGAGATAGGAAGATCTTCGTTCCTTTTTTTAAAGCTGTCTCGCTATGTTAAACTCTTTTAACATAGCGAGACAGTGTGTAAAAAGCAACGGAGATCATGCGTTCTCCATTGCTGTAAAAAAAAGAGTTATATTAATGGAAAAAGTACGGGAGACCGGACCTTTTTCCATTACTATAACTCTGATTTACAATGTGCATGCTGACCAATCAGCGTGCATGTTTTGGAATATTCATAGGGGGGAGGTCGTTGTATAATGAACAATAACAGATCCAGACCTCCAGCTATCACTTTGGGTTATATAAACTTCTGGGTTCTATGTTAAAATTGTTTTCAATGGTGATCAAAGCTAAATCTAGCACAGGCAGCTTAGGCAGCTGCCTAGTGCTTGATGCTTGCTGGGGTCCTAGCCTGGCCTTAAAAAAATGCTCAACTACCTTCTGTGCAGATGTACACTCACAGCTTTGCCATATGGGAGATTCGTTCCACTTCCATAAGCATAATCCCAGAAAACTTTAGCACAATCCACTACTTTCAACAAGTACTTTCTTCAGCAATCATGTTCCACTACTTCAGTAAAATGTCAATGTCAGTCTTCTGAATGGGAGATTTAAGCAGTTGAGGAAATGGTGTGAGTGTGTGTTTTTATTCCCCATTGGAGGAGGAGAATTACATATTCACTGCATATGAATTACAGAAAACTAATGACAGTAAAATTACTGACACACAAAAAATTCAGGTAAGGTAACTCACTAGAGATTATTATTAGTAATACCAGCCCTTAGATTGTCAAAGTCAAAGTAAACTTTATTGTCATTTAGAACTACAAAAATGTAGCCTAAACGAAATGTTGTGCATCAGCTTAGTTCTTGAGATTACAAAGGAAAGTGGAACACACACACAAGTAGAGGGATAAACATAACTAACAAATACAATACTACTGCCAATACATGCAAGAAAGAGCAGAGACATTTACCAACACTCATATAGGAAAAGAATACCCTCCCATCGGTTAAATTAACCACTGTATTTAAAGTTATAATAACACACTACAGATTGGACAATACCTAAGTTTGTGGCATATAAATATTTTGGCAGATAAAGTTAATAGCTGAAGAACATCCAGGGGTGAATGGGGTAGTTAATATAAAATGTTTACTAAAAGATAGAAGACACAAGGTGAAAACTTAAGAGAAAATTTAAGTTTTATATTTAGTCTTAAAATAAAATAAAAGTGATAAAGGAGCAAACCAAGGCTGAAAATGCTCAAAAGCATATGAATTCCTTACACACAAATATCAAAGACAGGAACAGTCCAAACGGAAGTAAAAAAAAATCAATTTACTTGTGCACTGGTAAGCGCTTTCACCCTTTTGGGCTTTCTCAGACCAATAAAACTTAGAAAACAGAAACAATTCTACTCTTATACTTTTATAGCATACCATTTAGGTGACTAATTGATCCAACATGTGACTGATCCATTCAATCTTATTAAAGTAGTATGCTCATTAAAAGGCTCTAACACTGAAGAACTATAATATAGCCTAACTACTTTCAAATATGTATATATAACATGATATGCTAATAGTTTAAAAAACAATATCTTACTTTGTTTTACCACGTACATCATTTTTCTTGTTTTGGTTTGGAGTTGAGATGGCAACTGGAGTTGATAACACCTTGTTGGAATGGAATACTTATACTGTTCCTGAAACGTAAGACGAGAACATCAAAAGCATCAATATTTTGGAGTTTGCTCTAAGTGAGCTCCAGAAACCCTTGCACTCTTTGATGGGACAAGTAGCAAGCTTAAAAGTGAAAACAACAAATATAGTTGAAGTACCTAAGAAAATTTCAAGAGAGATAGAAAACGTGAATGATTCTCCTTGTATTACAATAGGCAACAATTCCCATTTGTTCAAGGACATTGCTGCTGCTTTTTCTCATCAAAGCAACCCTTCAAGGAAAGTGAAGTTCGTATGGCAGCAATGACTGAGAAGGAGGACTTAAAAATCAGGTTGGTGGCATTAAAGAAGTTATTAAGAAAATACCGAGGGTTAAAATTAGAGCACTTATACTTTGAACAATGTATTAAATTCCACATGGTGCCCAAGGGGCTTAGATTTTTTTAAGTTCCCTAACAGTATTACTGAGGAGCACCTTTTATATGTGGAATTCGTTGATTTGTTTAACAAGACTGGTATGGATTTTTTATGCATCTTAACTGAGCATAATGAACAAACCACGGTGGAACTTAAAACTCTCATCCTTAGTAAAGATGATGAAGTATTAGTTAAACTACAGGCTATTAAAGAGTTGAGTATTGAATATGAAGCCATCTACAGTTCTTTAGAGTGGTTTGAAAGAACTGTTGTAGCCCATAAGCAGAAGAAGATACTTAGAGATTGGGAAGCTTATGAATTAGGGAAAGCTTTCCCTTTAAGATGCTTTCCGGTTAACATTAATCACAAAGAAAAAAATCTTCCAGTCAAGTCAATATCTGTCAATCATCAGAGGGGAAGAGGCCACCTCCTCCAAAGCTGCAGGAAGTACTAACGTAAACTCGAGACCAGAGAAGGAAGTGGTTTCCACTAATCTTCCTGCTAGAACAGTGAGTTCCATAGAAGATGGCAAGTTTATTGATACCGTCAAAGAATTGCCTTTCTACCCAGCAAATGAAAATCCATCCAAACATCTTCCTTTACCATCAAAAAACATAGGGTCTTTTGTCAACGAAGGGCAAGCACAACAGAACTGGACGAGAAGCAGGAACATGTGGAAAAAGGACTAATGCTTGATCTTAATGTGAGTGGACATAAAATATTCAACTTGTCTAGTTTTATTTTTAATGATGTTCAGCTAAAAGTTTTACAGCTTGGTTTGAATTTTGTACCCTCTCAAAGAGCAAACACTGTGAATACCATACTATATTTGAAATGTTTTACCAGGAAACTAAATTTGAATTTTTTATGTGATGTTATGAAATTGGATGATATATGTTTTGTTAAGCCATCCTGTTTTAATCCTGCATTACATAGTATGCTGAAAGCCTTTGAAAAAAGTTGTGAAAATGATATCAGAAACGTAAGTCATAAAATATCTAATGAACATCTTTTTTATAATTTGAGTATTTCTGAAAGGAAAGCTTTGAATGACATTAAAAATATGCACGGGTTAAGAGTTATGAAAGCTGATAAAGGCAGGGGTTTAGTATTGATGGATCAAGATGATTATATTGTGGCTATGGAAACTATTCTGTGTAAAGAAGATGAATACAAACAGGTCACTTTGATGGACATTAATACTGGGTATAATTTTATTAAAATCTTTTTATATGAACTTTTAATGAATAGGTTGTTAGAATATAAAGTGCATGAGTTTATGAATATAGAACATCCTAAAATAGGTGTTTTATTCGGAATACCCAAAATACACAAAAATGTTTAAACCGCGCCCTTTCAACCTATAGTTTCAATTCCCAATTCGGTAACAGAAGGTATGTCATTGTTTTTGAATTCTATTTTAAATCCATTGGTACAAAGACTGCCTTCTTATTTAAAAGATTCTTGGGATTTCTTAACCCAGGTTGCATTATTTCATAAACATTTTGATTATAGTAATTTTGTTTATGCCACTAGCGAAGAGTTAATAATGGTCACAGTTGATGTTATTTCCTTATTTACTTGTATCCCTTGGGTTGAGAGATTTGAGTTTATCAGAATGTATTTGGGAAAGTTTACTACTTATTCCAACACTGGTGTAAATTTGTATTGTTATTTGTTGGAAGTGCTTTTAGAACATAATTATTTTTTTATTTAATGGGAAATATTATCAACAAATGCAGGGGGTAGCTATGGGGTTACAGTGGCCCCAACCTTCAACAATTTGGTGTTAGGATGGTGGGAGAGGGGACCACCACTATTCAGTTCGACAAGGTAATTTTTTATAAAAGGTTTGCTGATGATCTGTTTTTTATATTCAAAAGCAACAAAGATGAATGCAATTCTTTTATATGAAGTGTTAATGACTTAACAGATTTTTTTGAAGTTCACTTTAGGAGATTTTGGACTTATGATTAATTTTATAGATATTACATTAGAATGGGATGTTAATGAATGGTTGTTTTCAGATTTCGAAATTTTAGGAAGAACACTTTTTCCAATCAATATTTACATTTTAGTAGCAACTACCCCTTTTTATTAAGAAAAATATACCTAGGGGACAATTTATATGAGCCTCAAGGATAACCACAAAAGATGGAGTTTTTAAACAAGAAACAGATTTTATTATTTCACTTTTTATAGAATGTGGCTATAAAATTGAAGTTTTGACTAGAAGCGCTGATGAGATTTACCAAAAAGAGATACAAAATTTCCAACTTTGTTAAGAATAGATAGGGAAGATTGGGAAATTCAGCCTCATACTAATAAAGCTTCTAGTAGTTTAGTTTGCAATTTTGGCATGACCGTTGACAGTTCTGTCATTATGAATATTATTAAAAATAATTGGCGTATTATTAAATAAAATGTAGAATTGCCTAAATATTTAGGAGAAAAGCCCAAGTTTCTTTATAAGAGAAATTATAGTTTAAAAACTCTGTTAAGTAAAGACACCATTAAAACAATAGTACCATATACTGAAAGAACTATAGGTATGTATAAACGTGGGTTTTGCACTGCATACAGGTTGAGTCATGAAGGGACTTATTTATTGCTACCACATATAAATTTGACAGTTTTTTGTACAGCCAGATATGATTGTAAAAGTATAAATAAATAGAGGGCTACAGGAAATAACTTACACAGAACAACAAATGCCTCTATTTAACAAAAAAGAAAATGTTACTAAAGAGTGTTTGTTTACTTGCACTGTAGCTTCAGTACTACAAAAAAACTTATGTCAAGATTCAAAGGGGAACGTAAAAACTTTGTGGAAAGAATTAGTCTTTAGTGCTGATGGTTTAAAACAGTCATGCTGAAAAGCACTATCAGTAAACTGTGATTCTGCCCTTTTTCCAATTTTGTGACAAATTAATTAAATATATATATATATATATATATATATATATATATATATATATATATATATATAGATCTAGGACATTTGCTTGACTGAGCAAATGACCGAAATCCAAATATTAAGTGTTTTTCACCGAAGAAGCACTTTTGCGTAAGTATGACTGTTACCAAGGCTGTACTACGGTGCGGGTAAGGAAAATTTCCCTTTTTCCCACTGTAGTGTGGTCTTGAAGGGAGAACATTAAAGTAGGGTGGGGTGAGAGGGTGCAGTGGGGTGAAGCCCCCCACTAAAATGTAAATGAAGTGTTTTTTTTTTTTTTTTGTCACATGCTTTAACGAAAGCGCTTTTTTTGATAAAAGCGCTTTTGTTAAAGTGTGTTCGGGTTTTATGGATTCGGACATTTGCTCAGTCGAGCAAACATCCTAGAGCCATATATATATATATATATATATATATATATATATATATATATATATATATTTATATATATATATATATATATATATATATATATATACACACACACACACACACACACACACACACACACACACACACACACACACACACACACACACACACACACACACAAGTTAGGAATGTGTGACCAAATGCAGGGTGTGAGGGATATTGAAACATTTTTTTTATTCAGTTAACATTGTTTTCAGTTCTGCATTCATAGCATTGTCATGTCTTTCTCAAATTAAGGTAACTCATCTGCAATGTATACCCTAATTGCTGATGAAGCTTTACATTTCAAGCTTCGATTGCCCGAGCTTCAACTCGCTGATGATCAGAGTTTATCTACAGAAAATCACTGCCAGTAAGTCGTCTAAGATGCTATTCACTTTTTAAGGGAACCTTCCCCTTTTTTGAGTAAGTGTGACCTGGGAGTTAGTATTTGAGGGGTTCAGGGTGTTTTTTTTTTTTGGCAAGATGTTTTCTGTGAATGTAGTTCTGGGATTCTGATCCTCTGTGCATCCACTTTTATTCGCTCATAGTGAAAGCAATTGGCAACATGCTTTCTGGTACTACTGCTATTAACACAGAAATCTGCTAGCCTATATTGTTTCATTTAGTGAAATATTATTTTTTTTCATTTCATCATAATGTAATAGCAGGATGTTACAACTCCAGAAGAAATCTGGGTGCCATCTATAACAACGGAATATGACACAAACCAAGATATTTCCATCAAAAACGGTATACCTTGAAGCTCTACATAGTAAGGGGGTTATAACCAACTCTATGAAGTTACTTATATATGTGAAAAAAGTGATAACATACCTTTAACTGTGTCACATGGAGTACCATCTTCTTTGACTATAGCTGTTATTCTAGCCTCACAAAACCAGAATATATTTCACAACTTTTCTTAAATTCAATAACAGCTCATATTTATAATGAGTTGAAATTCGTTACTTAACTTGGATTTATTACTCCAACAAAGGAAATATGAGTGGAGCACTTGCTTCCCTCAATGCCAGAATAAGCAATCTTTCATTTTTTTTACCTAGAACCACTTTAAATTAGACAGTGACAAAGAAAAATGTTTCAAGAGAGTATTCCACCCAAAAAGTTCCCACAATCTATTACTTGACATAATAAGTTGTAAACACAAATTATCATCTAAAGAAAATAAACTGCACTATCTTTGATGACATGTTTGGAAATAACTGCTTATTGATTTCTTCAGCAGACATCATTCTGCATATTGCTTCACTGATACTAACCAAACTGGATTTGTTGTTGGACAACAAACAAAAAATTATGTTATAAGTTATGGTCACTATATAAAACTGAATCTGAAACTGAGCAATGCCTTCTCAATGTTGTAAGTAGATCAAATAATACTGTAATTAAATGAAGTTTGATATTTTAATTCACTATAAAGGTATTTTTCTCTTTTTCATGGTTTTTGTAGATAACAACTAAACTGTGGTGCAGGTATTCTTCCATCTGTGATAATGGTGCTCTGTGCCCAATTTTGATTTGACGCGATAAATGTCTAACACTTTATAACCATATAGCTGTGGGGCTGATGAATATAAACCATTTTTCTTAGCTGTGTACAAGAGGATACACTTACTCCTCTTTTGACAAAATTAATTTGAACTCAGGGAAACTTAAAAATAGAAACCTGAATATAATATTTCCATTTCAGAAATGTTATTAAGATGATTGCAGTTTCACAGCTGGTTGAATTTCTAAATAACAAGCAGAAGGCCTTCTATTCAGGATACAGAAAAAGGCACCGAATGGAGACATTTTTTTCACAGAAGTAGGTAGGTAACAATTTGTTCCTTTGTAAAGAAAAAAAAAACATCAACCATTCTTGACATTCTGAATCTAAGTGTAGCAGTTTACGCCATCCTATTACTGTCTTGAATAATGTGATATATTTCTGGACTAAATTTTGACAATTCTTACATTTTTTTTTCAGATTTGGAAGAGAAATCCTCGAAACTTACTATGCACCCTATTCAACAAAAATCTCATGTTGAGTATCTTCTCTTTGTAAAAATCATTAAAACATATGGGCTGTTATTTTGTGTTTATATGGCTGATACATGGATTCATTTATACTGTTATCCTAATGGTAGATATCTTGTCCAATGACAAAATGCCTGCCTTTCTGGTACCCATAAATGATTGACTACCTGGAGAGGTAAAGTAAACCCTGAATATATTAATTCTGCACTATTCCTGTTTGGCCTCACCCCCACATCAAAGACTTGATCATTTTGACTATAATTCATTGTTATCGAGGAGAATGTAAGCAGGTGAGAAAGCATGAGGTGATAATAAACAGCAGTTTTATCAGTGGCTGTGGCTAACTGCAAATGCTATGAATCCAACTCATTGACAAGCGCACCCACAAATCTGCAGGTAACATCGATGTCAACCCTGAATTCCCATTATAGTAGTTTTTTTCACCACTGGTACAAAAGTATGCAGAAAACCAAAAATAAAAAGAATAAACAATGGCTTGTTCTGCTCAATTATGATCTCACAAAAAAAAAAAAAAAAATATATATATATATATATATATATATATATATATATATATACTTGTTTTCCCATCTTTCTAAGCTAGTATAGTCCAGTTTTCAGGTTATTGCTGAATTCAGGGCTGTATTACAAGTCTCTGTGTTTGCCCATACCTTACTTGGATAGAAGGAAGTTTCTCTGTTCACCTGTGAGAGAGGGGAGCTTTGAGCAGCCTATCTGTCCCTGGAGGAGTGGTATCAGCCCAGAAATTAGTAGCTTATTTGCCATTTTGGGCTAATTTCTATCTCTTTCATTTCCCTGCTATAAAAACTGCATTTGTCCAATTTTGCGCACTGGGCAGTGCCAGTTAGCTGGGGTATAACCATTCCTGGCTCCACAAAGTCTCCTCTTCAATTTTTCCCTTGGGACTAGACAAACTTTCAACTTAAGCACTCAAACCATTCATTTCTCAGCCCAGCACTTGCTCAAAACTCATAGCAAGCACTTATAAACCGTAGCACTAGACCCCCGTATACAGTACAGAAGGACAAGGCTCGCTATTAGACCTTACCAGCCAATCAGTAAAACAGTTCACTGTACCTATCCAGGCATGTCCAAAGGGCAGTTTCAGGTGTACTCTCCAGTCCAACTGGTGAATCTGGGTATTTTGAGGCAATGTTACAACTGCCTCATGTACACAGACAACCCTCACCTCCTACCACCAAACACTAATACATGTGAGAGATGCAATTATACAGCCAAACTGGAGGCTAAGCTCTCTCAACCCAAGACTGGATCAGACAGTCAAGAGGAGAAGGGAAATACTTGCATCACACCACCAGTCTCACATAGACCCATTACACCAGCACCATCAAAAAACACACATAAATACATTGAAACATACTCGGAGGCTCTAAATAAAAATCTGCAAAAGCAACAGAGACCTCCAAAGCAGAGATTAAAGCAACTTCCACCCCACCACCACAAACCATGTAATACATACTTCACAAAACCAGTGTGCCATGCAATCACAGTCCTTAAGGCAACTTAACATACCCAGCACACTAGTAATAGGTGACTCTATAGTCAGGCACACTGATGTCCCCCTCACCAGGCTGAACAAGGAGAAGGTTACTGTTAACTGCCTGTCATATGCCAGGATCCACCACATAACACAAGCATTCAGGTCACTCCAGAACAAGTACAAATATGACTCTGTCATTATCCATGTTGGTGTGAATGACCTGAGCCGTACCTCCCTGGACTACATGAAAAGAGACATGAGAGAGCTCTCTGATCACGTAGCCCAGGCCAGTATGACCCTGACCCTGAGTAGCATCCTGCCCTCACCAAAAATGATACCACAGTATAAAGAAAAAAATTATCAGTTTCAACAATTGGCTGTTTCTGGTGTCATACAAAGGGGATCCAGTGTCTGTCCACCTGGGATGACATGCTGGACAGGCCACGCTGCTTCGCTAGAGACGGCTTGCACCTGTCACCCTTAGGCTTTCGAATACTGGACAAGGCTCTTGCCACCCCCATAATGCCTTTTTTAGACAAGGCTCAAAAGACAAACCCACTGCCCTAAATAGCACAAGTAACAAAAAACTGAGGGTAATGCTACTCAATGCCAAAGTTTAAACCTCAAAATGCACGCACTCAAGGCACTTCTCAGTATGGAGAAAATCGATATATGTGCAGTAACAGAAACCTGGTTTAAGGCCCCCAGAGAGCACACCAGCACTACCAGACTAACAGCTTGCTACAGATCACCCACCATGTCCCAGGACCCCCATTCCGCATTTCTGAAAACACTGGGAAACATAAAACTCAAATGCCCTGGATCAACTGGTCAACACTCCCACCAGAGGTGACAATATATTGGACCAGGTCATCACCAACATGGGTGACCGGTGTTCTACACTGGAAATAAACCCCTCGCTGGTTAGATCTGACCATAAACAAATCACTCTGGATATCCACATTCTGCCCTCTCCCAAGATCAAGGAAACGACCGTGAAAAACTTTTCAAAAGCAAACTTCACATTACTTAAGACCGAGGTGGAAAGCTTCAAAACCCCCATGCTAAAGGATAACACTGTCCAAGCTGCAAAATCCTTTACTAATGCATTCTACGGGCACCTACAAGAATGCATGGATCGTGCTATCCAAAGCAAAACAAAGACTCACTCCTCCAAGAAAAGGAAACCAGTCTGGATGACCCCTGCCATAAACAAGCTATACAACAGTGGGAAGAAACTAGTACAGAAAAGAGTAAAATCCCAAGAAGGGAAGACATCCCTGATCAGTATCAGCAAGAAACTATGATCCCTCATAAAATCATCCAAGGCTAGTTTCGAAAGAAAAATTGCCAAGGACTCCAAAGATAACCACAAGGCATTCTTTAGCTATGTCAAGAATCTAAGTGGCAATGTTCAGATCTGCTTGGAGTTAGTGCAGAATGGCACAAAATACACTGAACTGACAGATATTGCCAACATCCTGGCAGACAGGTTCAGTTCAAACTTCACCCCCCTCTCACTTCCAAAAGGGCACGTAGCCATACCAGAAGAATGTAGAGCCCCTGAAATCACAGACACTCAGGTCAAAACATCCCTCTCCTAAGCCAAAAACACAGCATCAATGGGACTGGACGGTGTCCCAGGCTACATCCTACATGAGCTCACAAAGACAAACTAACCCCTCACCTAAACACACTGTTCAAATTCAGCCTCTCCACAGGTTATGTACCCATAGAGTGGCACACAGCAACGGTTATTTTATTCCACAAATGTGGGCTAACTGGATTGGTCTGCAAGGCTATGGAGCGCATCATCATGGAACTCATTATCAGAGACATTGGGAGCCTCCTAAACCTGGTGGACTTCTTTGAGACAATTACCAAGGCTATAGATGAGGGAAAGGTGGTACGCACAGCCTACCTAGACCTCACAAACACCTTTGACACCATTCCCCATTCTGGTATTATAGACAAGCTCACCAGCCTGAACATAAACCCCTATGTTACAAGATGGGTTGCCAACTGGCTAACAGACAAAACCCACATGGTCAGAGTTGTGGGAGCTAGGTTCGACTTTAAACTGGTTACAATTGGTGTTCCCCAGGGATCAGTCCCAGGACCTCTCCTGTTTGGCATATACTTCTCAGAGGTACAGGCAAGCACAGGAGGACTATGGTGCAGACAACTGCAAACTAGGGTCTATAATAGACTCTCCAGCTGACACAGACATCCTCCAAAAGAGTCTCCATGAGACGGATACCTGGTGTCAAAATCATGGCCTCAAGTTAAATGCCAAAAAGTGCATAGTCATCCCCTTTGGAAAAAACAAAGTACCCACAATCTACCACATTGGTGGTAGTCCCCTAAATACAGAAGGCATAATAAGGGATCTGAGGACCCAAGTAGATAGTAATCTCTCCTTTGATAATCACATTGCCAAAGTGGTTAGTAAATGCTTCTATGTGGCCTACCTAATCACAAAAGGGTTTGCATCCAGATCAAAAGAGGTCATTGTGCCCATCTACTCACTCATCAGACCCACCACAGAGTACAATGCCCCATTTAGGATGTACCTTACAAGATACCTGCAACAGCTGGAAAGACCACAGAAGTACCTCACCAAGTGGATCACTGACCTCAAATAGATGCCCCATGCAGCTTGACTGAAGAAACTCCAGCTGTACTCGGTTGCATATCGCCTACTCAAAGGTGATCTCTGCCTGACATACAAGGCCATGTCCAACCCAGAATTGATGGACATGCTCCACCTAAAGAAAAACATATCCCCTCGAGCCACACGCTGTAAGGATCTAAACCTCACCACAACAATAAATAGGATGTGCTGGAGGGATAGATTCCTATCCTAGAGACTTCCGATGCTTTGGAACAAGATTCCAATCTACATTAGGCAAAGATCCTCACTAACACTCTTCAAGAGAAACCTTGATGGGTGGATGGGAAACAAAGTTTACCCTGGGGATCACTTCATTGGCTCTGCTGGACAGAGGCACAGGGAACTAAATTAAGGGGGCAGCGAAAGCAAACACATTCTGGCTAGGCTTATAAATGCCTTCGGGCAGATAGCCTGGTACCTACCTATGAACAATACAGCCATACAGTGTAGAGATTATTCCGAAATTGAATTTTTGCAAATTTGTGACTGGTGAAATGAGTTCATTAGATAAATTTCATCCAAGGGTAGACTTTTGTATGTTATTTATAGCACGTATTACTAACACAGAATTAATTACTTAATACAGGGAATTTAATCACATTTCACAAGATTTTTATCTGTGAATAACTAGACGTGGGTACCTTTATTATCTTATCACTTTATTATTGTAGTATGCTTTATTTAGGGGTGGATGGAAGCACTTGTATCTAGCAGAAAACCATGCCTTGTCTGCTTTGTAACCATTTTCAGTATCATAAATTTCTTTCAACTTCCATGAGGCCATTAAATGAAAAATTCCACAGATATCTACAACTATCAGTTGCTGCAGAAAATCAAGATACTTCCATTTGATTGCTACAAGCTTCCTTGATATGTGTATCAGGGGCAACATCACAGATTTATTTTTAGTTTCAGGACAAAATACATTTAAATTCTGAAAAGTGGATTCTCAGATAGTGAAAGCAGGACTTATTCCTACTTGAAATTAAATATGTCAGATTTATGGACTCGGGTAAGAAAAAAAAAAAGATATATTTGCAAATAGATCTGAGTTCCTCTCAGTTTTATTATATGACTGCATCAGTCCATGTATAAATGGATATACTGGCTAATCCGATTGTCATGTAGAAGGATATAAAATGGTTCTTCATCCATTATCAGTTAAGGAAAGTTATGAATTTGCATGCCATCTTTAATGAGGATTGTCTCGGGTCTATATTAGATACACAAAGTTACTGAACTTCGAATATGATATGGTCGACACCATATCATCAAACTTCAGTAACACTGAATACCTAATAAAAAAAATTATAACATGACAGGAAACACAACTACTTGCTGTAAGCAGGGGGGCAAGCCCCCTTGCACCCCCACACTCCCCGCTACTTAAATATACCAACTCCGAGATCAAAATTATAAAACTTCGAACATACAAGTTCGATCTTGTGATGTTCGAAGTTTTATTCTTTCGATCATGTAATAGGAACCCGGATTATCTCATGCCTTGGAAGATTTATTTATTTATTTGTCTTTGTTGATCAGGGAAGTCAGTTTAGGCAAACCCCATTTTCAGTGGAGGCCCAGGCTCCATCACAGTACTTTTATATTAACAATTAAAGTTAGACAGTTCTCATAAAAACTCACACAAATCCAATTATATGTCAGTTGCATGGGAATTCACATTTACTTCCTCATGTTTGGCATGAGTCATACAAAGCATTATGGGAAAGAGAAAGGATTGGGGAAGAACAAGATCATGCTGATACATCAAGCCCCATTGGTAGCCATGTTGTAGCCATGTTGTGGAATACAGGCTAAAATTACAAATAAAGCCCTTAGAGTGATTTTGAGGTGTTACAATAGGTAGAGTTTTCCTTTAATATGTATAGATATATACAGTTCTGGTAGCTCTAAAGTCTTGAGGAAGTAAATGAATTTATACTATGGAAGAGAAAAATATTGTTGTATGTTTCTAGGTAGGTTTTGCAAGGAGTTACAGACATTCTAAGTACATAGTTAAAGTTTAGAGTGAGGTAGAGGATGGTAGAAGAAAAAGAACTTAGAACGGATTTAGGTTAAGTAAACGTCGTTTGTCTCAAGGCTTGATGGTAGTGGATTTTATATGTTGAGTTAGTGACAAATTTAGCAACTTTGTTATAGCCTCTAGTTAAGATAGGCGATGCACAAAAGAGGGCTGAGAGTAAGTAGATAAAGACTAATATTTGCCACCCTGTGTCTATAAACTATTTCTTGGTTCAATAAAGTGAGCCCAGTTTTTGTCTTTGTATGGTTTGTAACAACCTATATTCCACTTCTGTTATACAAGATGTAAACACTTGTTATGTGTGTAACATATATATTAAAGCGGATAAGACTCCAGAAAAGTAGAAATACAGCCAACACTTCCTAGCTGTACTTTGAACTAGTGGGAATGAATTCACAGATTTGGAATTCATAACACTGTTGTTCTTTCCATGAAGAAATTTCATATATCCAGGTATTTCAGTAGTCATTTTTATACAATGCTTTAGTTTTTCTTGGATGCCTGGAATAATACTACATGTTCTTCTGACATTTAATGTTATCATTTTCTGAATTAGAGGCCATGATAAAATATGGACCCAAGTCCATAAAGTCTATTTTGTTTTGGGGGGAGTGACTTAGATATAACAGTATCAGAAGCTTTATGGAGCTTTATATTAATATCTTTATACTCATCTTCATTTATGGATCACATAAAGAAGTTCCACAAACTACACTACTACCAGAAAATGAAGGAAAATTTGAAGTACTATGTTTTATTTATTCATATTCTATAAGTTACTATCCTTTTATTGAAGGCTTTTATTTACTGCTTTTTGTTTACTGATATGGTCCTGCCAGACACAAAATAATCCATTTTTAGTGGAGTCCCAGAAAGTAAAACGCCAAAGAACAGTAGAAATTTAACAAAATAATACAACTGGTATGATATAAAATAATGAATGACAGAGTGAAAATAAAAAAATAGCACACTTTATTGTAAAAGTACATCATAATGCAACAGGTAAAGAAGAAGTGGAGTTACTTTAAATTTATAAAATTCAATGGTTTATGAATATGGTGTTAATGTAACATGGAAAGGTTTAATAAGAAGAGAAAAAGAGGAAGACATAAAGGGAGAAAAGCAGTTGGCACTGAAGTCAGAAAGGTACAACAAAAGCTGAGTTACACAGCAAACAGAGAGAATGTTGAAAGGAGTAGTTAAAAATTGTGTGGACTGGAGATTGCATCCAAGATGGCGAATGAGAAGAAAAAGAACTGCAGTGCTCTATAAAACAATTATGAAGTCTAGCAGGAATATTTGAAAGGACCTGTAGAATAAGTAGTTTCTTCCTTGTAAGAACCCTGTTGAACAGGATTTGAGTCAACAGTGAAACAGATGTACCTTATAATTTGTTGCATGACCAGGTCTAACACAAGGCAAATTAGGCAGATGCCTAGGGCCTGGGTGATGGTTGTAGTGCCCCATAAACATGAAAAAGAAAGAATAAATGGGACAGCATGAAGGCTTCAAGTTCAGTGTTAATATTTTAACTAAGAATACATTTCTAATTTAGCTTGTTTTTTTTTCAAGCATGTTGGTGTAAGTTGTTTTGTGTTATGTTACAGCAGTTTGCCTAGCACTTGGTGTAGATAAGGTAAGGCAATAAGCTGTTGATGAGATTCTTCCTGTAGTACAGGGTTTGATTCCTGCAATCTTTTTCTGTTGTTCAACCCTGACCATGTCAATTCATCAGACAGTGCTCCTGGGTTGCCTCTGAAAGGGGACACTTGTACCACATGCTATCATCAACTATATTATTCTTTTGTCTTTGGAATTCCAGCACCCTTCAGAAAGCCAATAATTACTGTTTGACTATATGATACATGAAGATTTGACTATGACTCCCTGCATGACTCTTGTAGTTTAATGGGCTGCCAGATGTATGTTGAATAAATGTGAGATTCAAGGGAAGAGAAGTTTGCTGTTGCTCACACTAAGTTTGTTTTCAATGTGAGAGAGTACTTTGTTTTATTTAGCAAATGGCTGGCAATACTTTTGCTGCAAAATTTGAAGTAAAACTTTTAGATTAAATCAAATTTCTGTGACCACTGTAAAAGTAAAAAAAACTAAAATTGCATGCACAACAGCAGGTTTGAACAGCATCTTATGATAATTGGGGAGAGAGAGTGAGCCAGGTAATGAGATAATGTTATGGCCTCATTCCCTGTCTAAGATCCTATTTGACCATGATCTGGCTAGGATATTTTATATCATCCTTTCTGAGGACAGACTATTTGGATCTACAAAACAGTGTATAAAAAAGGCCTTCAACACAGGCAAGTCACATTTTTGCAGAAAACAATCACGATGGACTGATTTTATACCATAACAGAATCTATACAAGGTAACAGTACCAAACAAGCACAGGTTTTGAAGAACATTGTTCAACAACAGGGAAATTAATTACAACTATTGAAGAGTTCTACTGGCATATATAAAATATTGAAAGAGGAGAATATACAATCCAAATTTCTACTAAAGCAAAATAAATAGTCACCAGATAAATTTGATGATTTAGAAAATAGCAAAAGGAAAAAAAACAACCTATGAATCTATGGAACATGAGTAAAACAAGGAGAAAGAAGCACATTGATATTGTCAACTACACAGCCACTTAGTTTCCTAACATTGTGAATTTACAAGGTAGACTACGAAATGAAACAAAGGTTTTCAACTCTTTAGAAGATTGTGATAAAAAACAACATTCTAATCACACTGTTTATTCACGTATGTTATATTGTAACATGTTGCTATTGTATTACTTTAATTGTAGGCAGGGTATTCATATGTATGATGCTATATCTTGTTTGTATTGCCCCTGTATTACTGTGATTGTACTCACCAGGGTGCTACCCGATACCAGATCACTGAGATCGATGCAAACAAAATAAAAAATTAAAAAATAAAATAATTACTATGAAGACATCAAATAGAATATTCATCACATAAGAGTCAAGTTGTTAGGAATAATTTGAAAACTGTAGTCATACCAAAGAACTAGAAACACAAAGCTTCTGTGAAGGCTGGGAAATTAGAGAGTATAAGATTTAATTTAATACACAAGTATTCATTTATTTGTTGTATTAAAGAGATCTGCCTAAAATATTTGAAACGTTTCCATTCATATGGTGGTTTTAAAAGGTTCTACAGTATGTTAATAAAATGTCTGAATATCTGATTTTGAGTTATCAGCAAGCCAGCCTTATCTTTTTATAGTGAATTGATACTTTTAAAGTAAATATGTTATCTACATAATTTATTGCTGTGATAAAGTATTTTCAGTATGAGGTTTTTGTGATATATAAAATCTGATCTGCATTCTTATTTATGTTACTGTGCCATTTGACTTTTGTTTTGTAGCTAATTGAAATAATAAATATAGAGTTGCTATTTTTGGTGGCCAGACTCAAATTTTATCAAAGCTGCTGCTTAAATGTTATGCTTTGATATGTCATAGTGGTTGATATAGCATCCAGCCTGCTTGGAGATTTTGCTTTCATTCCAGGGTTCACCCTTAACATCTACCACAACTTTTGTGGTTCTGCTAAAGCTAATGTGTTACAAATTACAAGTTCATTGTTGAATGGGAGCATCATTTGTACCTGGGGTATAACAGATACAAGTATTTTCTTCTTTTTGTCAACACTTGTTTAAATCCATTTCTGAGTCAATTTGTGTTTCATGGTTGTACACAGTTAGCATATCAGACAGTTAGTGGGGATAAACTGGTATACTGTCTCCTTACCTTTGATACGGCTGTTTAGAAATTTGTAGGTGGTTCATTGTTCTCCAAATCTATGCCAAAATGGATATTGTACACTGCTAGAGGACAATTTATTGATTTAGTGAATTTTGTGTCCAGGGTGTTAATGCCTTTTTGGTATACAAAAGTATGAGATGGATAAAATATAGGCTTTTGTTCTCTGCCTGGAAAGGAGAGTGAATCACTACACATGAAGATGAAAAACGGAACACTGCAAGTCTGCTGTAGAAGGGTATTTTATATTTTGTTACTGATTTCTATCAATAGTTATTGACCCTCTCAAGAAACAAAGCCATGTAATGAAAGGAATGTATACATGTAGAGTTGAAGGTTTGCTCTACATATTGTGTGTTCTTAGGCCAGAATAGAATGGAATTGTTTTTGTGTAATGTGATGTGACGATATCATTGGAATTAAGAAGCATTTTTTAGTAGTTATATTTACTGATTTAGATTTATTTTAACTGCTTTATATGATAAAATGAAATAAGCCTTATTAAATACATTAAAAATAAAGTTATTACGAATTTTTAAATCTGAAGTGAACATATTATGAAATGTATATAGACAGTGATGAAAGTAGTAAAATGTCTGGTCATTAACACCAGCAACACTAATTATGTTGTGCTGTTAATTAGGCCTGTAGCACTAGTTGTGTGTGTGTGTTGGGGGGGGGGGGCTGCCTTGTCCTTTTCAGGCTGATAGCACTTGAAAATCAGGCATCACATTGCATATTTGTTCTAATGTCAATTGAATAATGCTACTGCATTTTTGTCATTCAGTTCCATTGTTTCACTGTAATTTAACAGTAGTACTGAATCTGCAGCCTTTAGTGCAAGGACTAAGCACATTAAATGTGGGGAAATGCCTACAACTAAATATGAAATGGAAAACATTGCTTTTCTTGTTGAGTTGAAAAGATTTTCTAACATTTATTTCAAGTTATTCTTTTTATTATTCTCAGCTCTAGGCTTGGCATCCAGGACTGTGACATCTAATTAACTGTCTGGAAGTAGGTACTAATGAATTAAACTACAATACACTCCTACAGTATGACTGTGAATGCTTTATTTTCATCTCCTTCTAATTCTAATATACAGGGATCTTACATTTTTATATTATTGTAGTTTGTTTGATTAATGAATCAGGAAATATATGCATGTGCTCTTTATAGGTAGATATCTTTTGCAAAGAAAAGCATTTGGAAATATTTTGAGTAGGTAGTTCATAGTTTCATAGGTTAGTACTAAGTTGTTGATCTAGTTGAACAATTTGTAGCCTAGACACTGTATTCCAAATAAAAGTTGCCATTACATGAATTAATACCAGACCCCACTGGAATAAAGAACATTATACCTAGTTTTAACCCCTTTCCATAAGGGCTTGTGAGGGACAGATTGGGAGTGCACTTATGATTGTGAATTCAATCATCCAGGTTACGAGGGAGCTACTCTGTTGTACATCCAAGGGAAGTCTATGCCATACAAATATGATTCTCTATGGCTTTTATGTTTTGGTGTAAGTTTAGATCTCTTGAACAGGTGTTTAATAATGTATTATTGTTTTTGATGATGTGTGGGTGATTGCATAAAACTGGATCCTTTGAGGATCTCTATGTTAGACAGATAAATAAATAAATAAATAACTCCCAAACGCTAAAGGTGGTCTGTCACAAAAACAGTCGATATTGGCAGAAAAAAGACAGAAAATCCATTCAAGGATGGCCAGTCAATGAAATCCACAAGTGTTCCATTTAAAATGTAGTCCTTTAATATGAATAAAACAAAAAATAAAAAAACAAAAAAGCTCAAAACTGTCCCTTGAAGATATCCGATAAGCACTTTCGACTGTTGTCTTCCTCAGATCATATACGACACTAGGGACTTCCATTTCTATCTGATAGGATTGGATGTTGCCAAGTTTTCATCAATGGTGATTGGTCAAACAGTACAGAATTTCATATATAAAAGGAAATGGAAGTCCCTAGTGTCTTATACGATCTGAGGAAGACAACAGTCGAAAGCACTTATCGTATATCTATAAGGGACAGTTTTGAACTTTTTTATTTTTTATTTTATTTTCCAGTCGAAGTTTTATTCGTATTAAAGGACTACATTTTAATTGGAACACTTGTGGATTTCGTTGATTGGCCATCCTTGGGTGGATTCTATGTTAGACAGAGGTCCCCTCTCAGAAGTTGAAAAGAAATGGAAGAGACAGCATGCTTTAAGGCAGTCATAGTAGCTCAAGGAGGACATACACTTAATTAACTTAGTAAGGAAATACTGAGGTCTCTCAAGGTTGGTCATATGCCTATAAAAGTACATACAAAATGTGGCATTATACTCTACTAGTGGTCTGATAAGGGAGGAGTAGAAGGGGATGATGACCTGCTTGATTCTAGGAAATATAACCCTGGTGATTAGTCTGGCTCTATAAAATGATTTCCTAACAATAAAGGACACAAGAAGGTCAAAGGATAGTTTGTTGTCTATGAAAATGCTCAAGTCCCTAATGACAGAGAGAGTTTTAAAATGGGTATCACCTATGGGAAAGCAGCATGGTTGCACATGTTTGCCAAAGGATACAGTGCTGCATTTCCTGTTATTTAATTTGAGTCCATCATTCAAGCGCCACTTGTTAGTGTGCATGTTAGACCTTCCTGAAGAAGCTGGAGACCAGTTTGGCAATTTATGACAGTTATGAGTTTGCAATCTTCAGCAAACTTCATCAGTCACAGGCCTTTTGTGTCAACCTTGGCAACAGAGAAAGAAATACTAAAGAGGAGTGGTCCAAGGACTAAACTCTGGGCGACACTGCTTTTAACTAGTGCATTTAAAAACCTAAAGTTTAAGTCCTGGGTTTTAATAAGTTCCATAGTGAAGCACTAGTTGCCTTATAAATAAGGCTTATGAGTCATTTGGGCAGTTCTCCATATGTCTGGCATGAATCCAATGGAGAGGTTGAGACTGAACTGACCTAGTAACTGGTCTGTCAGACAATGTTTGGTGCTAACAAGAAGATAGCCAGTCACACTATGTGGGCACACAGAGCTAGTGTACTTAGGCTTGGAGAGAGCACTATGGACTTGCTCAGAGAGATTCGTTGGGGGTGAAGTAGGTCTGCTAACATGCTGTGGAATGCTTCTGGAGATCAGGAAGTAAAGTCTGAGCTGAATTTGTTGGTGTGTATATTGGTTGTATCTTCAGGGGATGAGTTTATGTTTATGCTTTGTAATAACTCAACGGTATTGCCGAGTATTACTTTTAAGGTTTCTGAAACAGCATTTAAAGCCTTTAGTAATACAGAAGAGCACTTTGTTTCTGTTTGTACTGTTTTACCTTTCAGCTTACAAAGTCATGCTTTTGCAGTCCCACACATTATTCATTCATTCATTTATTTGTTTGTTTTTGTTTTCCTTGTCCTTTCTTTTTTCTGGTAACTGGTAGAACATGGACCACATAAAGTTCCATGCAGTAGAAAGATTTATGTTCGGGTCACTAATTAGAACTTTTTACTATGTGTTCCTGACATGGGTGTCAAGATTCACCTCTCAAGTTTTGCTCTTGTGGCGAATTTCTAGGTATCTGGGTCTCAACACATAATACGTCAGTTAAGATCAGAGACCAAATCATGATTCTCTATATTATATCTGTCAATTTCTCTCTCTCTTCCTCTCTCTGTCTGTGGTTTACCATCATGTGGTTGAACAGTCATTTTGTTGAATGAATGTCTTATATGGGAAATCTGTCCAAAGTGCATTGTGCTGAATATTTTTTCACTGGGTCTTGGAGTTATTGAATGGTGTTGTATGGACCACCTGTGGGTATGTTAGGTGTACGAACGATTGGGCATTACAAATGGGGATGTGTGCTTGTGTGTTATGGTTGCAGTAAGAGTTAGGTAAAGGGATAGATTTACTGTTATGCATGTGTGCTCATCTTTATGGTGTGTGCCTGAGTATCTTTTCAAGTTTTCTCTTATGCAAAAGCTGCTTCTAAGGTAAGGTGTAGGTTTGTGGTTAAGTGCATAGGAAGGGTTAGTGTTAGCTTGCATGAGTAAAGTAGCTAAGCATAACCATAACCCTTCTCCTAACACCCACACTGTACTTTACTTTAGGAAAAAAAAAATTGTAACACTACCACTATTCACACCAGTTATAAATTCATAAGTTCATAGATGTACTGACACTATACCTTACTTTAAAAAACAAACTTTCTGTAACACTGTCATTATTCAGATCAATTATAGGTTTATAAGTTTACAGGTGTATACTAGGCTAATGACCACTGCAGCCTTTATATGCCTAACTATTCATCCCAAATATATCCTACAAGACCTTTGAGCCTTAGAGGTTATTTTAAGGGGTGCATGTAAGCTAGGGTATGGTTTACTGACTGCCCCTGCCCATTACTGACATATGTGCTAGACCTAGGGTGAAAATTTTAATTTCCCATCCAGTAGTCCTGGTTACACTTGAATAGGTTTAAGGAAGCCTGTTCCAGAGGAGGGGAATTTTCTGAGACACATACACATCTTTCCAACATGTCTTATGTTACAAGGAAGGTTCAAGTCCCTAGATTGAGTAGCTCTGATGTTAGTGGTTTTGCAGATATTTAAAAGGTACACCTGAGCAGAATCAATTAATGTCTTGTATACCAGGTACAGATCACCTCTCAACAGTCTGAAGGAAATAAAGTAGAGCTACAGGGATTTGAAAACATCTGCATTGGACATGTTCTTTACACCTTGCATTCTTTGGGTGAGGAACCTGGTCAGATACATATTGACTGGGGCACTGTACTCATTGATGGGTCTCATAAGGACAACATTCAGGGGATTAATGTCCTTCTTGGACAGAGATGTCATGTCCTTGCTTATACAGTGAGCAACATAGAATGATTTCCTTACTACCCCAGACACATGTTGGTCAAAATCCAGGTTACTATCCACATGCAACACAAATACATGACTACTGGGTCGACTCTTAGGGATGTGTTATCACTGAGGTAGTTTCCTAGGGTGGCTGACTTTCAAAGGGTACAATTATGCATTTCTTGGCATTGAGTTTTAAAACTGGAGGTGAATTAGTCTGCCAGTGGATTTGCTATATATTTGGCTCTGTGTCACCATTAACAATCAGTTCTGTGTACTGCGGTGTACTTCATCAGAGGACAAACATTTTTTAAAATTATCCACATCCTTTAAGTAACTTCCTGCTAGTCAGCTGATGTGTCGTTACTAATCATATTGAAATTTTTAAATTACTTAAAAAACACTAAACAGTTTAAATGGTTTAGAGATTTAAAAAGTTAGACAACCAGCATCAATTCAATTTGTAGGAACCTTTTAAAACATACATTAAAAAAGAATATTTCGAAAAGTAAGCTTTTGAAAAAGCTTCCAAACTATCAAAAATATAAGTAAATAAATAAATAAATAAATAATCATGAGCAGCTTACTAACCTAATGATACTTTATTAGTAAGATCTAACATTCACCTTAATACATCTATATTATAGGTGTTTATAATTATTTCATATCTCAGGGCAAAGAAGAAAAAGAAAATGAATTACCTTGTAAGGCTACGAAGTTTTAGAATAGGCATAATGGAACAAATGTCATTTAATCCGGGTAGGCAGTATGAAAATAATCTAATTTGCCAAATAAGTTCTAACCGTTCTAGTTGTAATTCTATTGGTCCCCCTCTAACATTAGGTGTAAGTTGATCCAAAATCCAGAATTTAAAATTATGATCTGGACATTCACTAATATGCCTTGCAAGAGCATTCTCACCATTACATTTTCTAATATTGTACACATGCTCGTATATTCTATCTCGAAGTCTTCTAATGGTTTTGCCAACATAGAAGCAATGGCATAACTGGCATATTGCCAAATATATAACCATCTTTGAATTGCAGTTGTTTTTGAATTTACTTTTTAAAGTGAATCCATTTATTTTTACAGTATGCCCTACGTATATGTACCTACAATAGGGACAATTACCACATGTCGCCATGTTTTTAAAACTTGATGTTATATTGGTATTATTATTAATTACATCCAATATTTGTTTAAAATTCTTATCATGTCTTATAGTTATTTTTGGCCTGTCACCTAATTTATTTATTAATTCTTTATTCTCCTTCAAAATATTCCAATTTTTATAAAAGATATTTTTTAATAATGAAAAATCGGAACAGTATGTTAATGTCAAACTGTATTCAAAGGGTAACTGGTTCTGGTTCGGTATAATGTTAGAGCTATTCCGCTGGTCTGGGCTAGCTAGAGAATGTTGGCAGATTTCTGCTCTCCGTAAAATAGGTTTGTAAAACCCATTATTTCTTTTTCTGATTACTTCATCCATGATGTTATCTATAAAGTTACTTGGGTAAGCTCTATTAAGGAACATATTTCTTAAATTGTCACATTCGCCCACAAATTCTTCTAGTTTACTGACCATTCTGGCTGCTCTCACAGCCTGGCTTTTAACTACCGATTTCTTTTGATGGATGGGGTGGGCACTGGTGAAATGCAGAAAGGTATTAGAGTAGGATACCTTCCTATGAATTCTAGATTCAAAACTACCTACCATGTCATTCTTAATTAGAAGCACATCCAAGTAAGCTATTTCTTTGGTATTAAAGTTAGATGTAAATTCAAGAAAATCAGTGGTCGAATTGAAGTAATCAACTAGGTTCGCTGCTTCATGTGCTGAACCTTCTAATAGGATGAAAATATCATCCAAATACCTCGTATAAAATCTTATTTTTGAGGTAGTATCTCCTTGAGCTAGCACATATTCTTTTTCCCAGAAGCTCATGACCAAATTAGCAAAACTTGAGCCACAAGGGGAGCCCATGGCTGCCTTTCTTTGATGGTAAATTTGCCATTAAATATTATAATATTGTGTGCCAAAACTATTGTAAGTAGTTCCTCAATCAGCCATATCTCCGCATTTGTTGCATTCATATTTTTCAAGTTTAATGATATCCATTCTATACCCAAATCTTGTGGAATTGACGTATAAAGATCTTTAACGTCTATAGTGAGTAGGTTATAATTTGGGTTAAAGGATCATTAATCTTGGCTAAAAATGACCAAGAGTCTTTACAAATGGTAGGCTCCAGTTGAACATATTTTTTCAACAGGCCATCTACCATTTTTGCACACGCATAAGTAATGCTGTTTGTTCCACTAACTATTGGTCTAAAGGGTGGATTTTCCACATTCTTATGAATCTTAGGTATTCCAAAAAGAATGGGTGCAACCGGTGATGTTAGAATAAGGTAATTAAGTTGGTCTAAGGTTATTCTCCCTTCTATAAAGAGGTCATTAATATACCCCTTTACCCTTTTAATGGCTTGATTATATTCATTTAGCGAGACGTGTACATAGGCATCAGTATGTAACATATCTTCTATTTTACAAACATAGTCACACTGGTCCATAAAAACTAGGCCCCCGCCTTTGTCCGGTTTCATTATACGGACTTTAAAATTTTGTAAAGCTTTCAACCATTCTAATTCTACTGGATTCAGGTTACTCCTATTTTTAGATTTACTATTAAGGTAGAAATTCCTGATGTCCAGTTCACATATTTTTTCAAATAATACAAGATTATTATGCAATGGGGGGTTGAATGTGCTGGGGACTCTATGTTCATTATTAGGACCAAGTAGAGTATTACCTAGAATCATGGCTAAATTCAATTTACGTACATATAGTTTGAGGTCAATGATACTGTTAGTAACATTCAAATGATTGAGGGGAACAAAAGTCAATCCTTTTGCTAGTAGATCAGCTAGTTCAGGGGAGACGGACATGGTAGAATAGTTGTAGATGGTAAAATCTCCTTGAGTGTTTTTTATAGCATGAAAATTCGATGGAGGGCTATTTTCCGCTATTTCCACTTGGTTGTTCTCTTCTTCTGGTTCCATCTGTTTTGCCCCCGTCCCCTCTGAAAATTTGAATGCTTTTTATTATTGTTATAATTAGTATTAGATACCCCTCTATTAGGTGGTGCAGATGTTGAGTTACCAATGTTCTTATTAAGGTTTTGTATACGTTCGCTTCTCCTAGGCCCATCCAAGTTGTTTTGTAAAGTACTTGCGTAAGATGTGGAAGGAGTTGATTCATCCAGTTCGACTGATGGATCACTGGCCGAAATATTTATGTTCCTATTTGGAATATTTTGGCTAGTGTCAGTATCAGTAAGTTGACACTGTAAGGGTGGAGCCCTTCCTGTTCTCAATGGAGCATTAATTTTCAATTTATTCCACTCCTGAGCCGGTGGGGGGGCAGGGTAAGCTGTCCCTTCATCATATTGTGTGCAATCTCTTTGAATCTTTTTATTTTTGGTTGCTCTGGCTTTCATTAGATAGGCATCAATGGTTTCGAATATTTTGACATATTCGAATTTGTATCTAAGAAAGTCAGGATGTGATTTAATTTGAGTATCTAGTAACGAAATGTTATCATTCAGTTCTTCATTAAACAAAGTATAATTCACCTTCATTAGTTCAATTAATTCCAAACCCTGTTTGTTAAATAATTTAATCAATTCTTGATGGAAATTAGAGTTAGGGACCAATCCTGTCGGATATTGCCAGATTCTTAGTCCTTTAGGGACTATTTGCAGTCTTAGACATTCATTAAAATAATCAATTTCTAAAGCATACTTTTTGTATTTAAGCAAAATATGATCAAATTCATTTAGCAGATTTAAAATGTCATTATTATCCCTAGCCGGACTCACCATGCCTGGCGTTATGGAGTTCTGATTCCAAATGTTATTTGCTTGTAGCCAGTTTGTTAGATTAGGGAAATGCCGGGAATAGTAATCCCAGGCCTTTTGTGTGGAGTTTTTTCCCCCCCCAACGTGAGTTTGAAAAGCTAACCCTTAATGAAGGGAAGGGTTTTTTCAAGTTTTCCATTACTATTAATCCATTTCAGCGGTGCTGTAAAAGGTGAGGGGGTTTTTTCCCTTGTCTTTTAATCAAAACCAAAAACGCCTAGTTTGAAACCCTTGCCGACGACACATAAATTAAAACCCTTTTTAAAAAGGCAACTGAGGAAAAAAATCAATTCCTTTCCACAAAAGTAATTTTTTGGGCAAAATTTTAATTAACCCAAAATTTTGCAGGAGTACTTATTTTTTAAAATTTTTAAAATTTTAAAAAAAAAGTTTAAATAAAAGTTGCCATTACATGAATTAATACCAGACCCTACTGGAATAAAGAACATTATACCTAGTTTTAACCCCTTTCCATAAGGGCTTGTGGGGACAGATTGGGAGTGCACTTATGATTGTGAATTCAATCATCCAGGTTACGAGGGAGCTATTCTGTTGTACATCCATGGGAAGTCTATGCCATACAAATATGATTCTCTATGGCTTTTATGTTTTGGTGTAAGTTTAGATCTCTTGAACAGGTGTTTAATAATGTATTATTGTTTTTGATGATGTGTGGGTGATTGCATAAAACTGGATCCTTTGAGGATCTCTATGTTAGACATATAAATAAATAAATAACTCCCAAACGCTAAAGGTAGTCTGTCACAAAAACAGTCGATATTGGCAGAAAAAAAACAGAAAATCCATCCAAGGATGGCCAATCAATGAAATCCACAAGTGTTCCAATTAAAATGTAGTCCTTTAATACGAATAAAACTTCGACTTGAAAATAAAATAAAAAAATAAAAAAACAAAAAAGCTCAAAACTGTCCCTTAAAGATATCCGATAAGCACTTTCGACTGTTGTCTTCCTCGGTTCATATACGACACTAGGGACTTCCATTTCTATCTGATAGGATTGGATGTTGCCAAGTTTTCATCAATGGTGATTGGTAAAACAGTATAGAATTTCATATATAAAAGGAAATGGAAGTCCCTAGTGTCTTATACGATCTGAGGAACACAACAGTCGAAAGTGCTTATCGGATATCTTCAAGGGACAGTTTTGAACTTTTTTATTTTTTATTTTATTTTCAAGTCGAAGTTTTATTCGTATTAAAGGACTACATTTTAATTGGAACACTTGTGGATTTCGTTGATTGGCCATCCTTGCGTGGATTCTATGTTAGACAGAGGTCCCCTCTCAGAAGTTGAAAAGAAATGGAAGAGACAGCATGCTTTAAGGCAGTCATAGTAGCTCAAGGAGGACATACACTTAATTAACTTAGTAAGGAAATACTGAAGTCTCTCAAGGTTGGTCATATGCCTATAAAAGTACATACAAAAGGTGGCATTATACTCTACTAGTGGTCTGATAAGGGAGGAGTAGAAGGGGATGATGACCTGCTTGATTCTAGGAAATATAACCCTGGTGATTAGTCTGGCTCTATAAAATGATTTCCTAACAATAATGGACACAAGAAGGTCAAAGGGTAGTTTGTTGTCTATGAAAATGCCCAAGTCCCTAATGACAGAGAGAGTTTTAAAATGGGCATCACCTATGGGAAAGCAGCATGGTTGCACATGTTTGCCAAAGGATACAGTGCTGCATTTCCTGTTATTTAATTTGAGTCCATCATTCAAGCGCCACTTGTTAGTGTGCATGTTAGACCTTCTTGAAGAAGCTGGAGACCAGTTTGGCAATTTATGACAGTTATGAGTTTGCAATCTTCAGCAAACTTCATCAGTCACAGGCCTTTTGTGTCAGCCTTGGCAACAGAGAAAGAAATACTAAAGAGGAGTGGTCCAAAGACTAAACTCTGGGTGACACTGCTTTTAATTAGTGCATTTAAAAACCTAAAGTTTAAGTCCTGGGTTTTAATAAGTTCCATAGTGAAGCACCAGTTGCCTTATAAATAAGGCTGATGAGTCATTTGAGCAGTTCTCCATATGTCTGGCATGAATCCAATGGAGAGGTTGAGACTGAACTGACCTAGTAACTGGTCTGTCAGACAATGTTTGGTGCTAACAAGAAGATAGCCAGTCACACTATGTGGGCACACAGAGCTAGTGTACTTAGGCTTGGAGAGAGCACTATGGACTTGCTCAGAGAGATTCGTTGGGGGTGAAGTAGGTCTGCTAACATGCTGTGGAATGCTTCTGGAGATCAGGAAGTAAAGTCTGAGCTGAATTTGTTGGTGTGTAGATTGGTTGTATCTTCAGGGGATGAGTTTATGTTTATGTTTTGTAATAACTCAACGGTATTGCCGAGTATTACTTTTAAGGTTTCTGAAACAGCATTTAAAGCCTTTAGTAATACAGAAGAGCACTTTGTTTCTGTTTGTACTGTTTTACTTTTCAGCTTACAAAGTCATGCTTTTGCAGTCCCACACATTATTCATTCATTCATTTATCTGTTTGTTTTTGTTTTCCTTGTCCTTTCTTTTTTCTGGTAACTGGTAGAACATGGACCACATAAAGTTCCATGCAGTAGAAAGATTTATGTTCGGGTCACTAATTAGAACTTTTTACTATGTGTTCCTGACACGGGTGTCAAGATTCACCTCTCAAGTTTTGCTCTTGAAGCGAATTTCTGGGTATCTGGGTCTCAACACATAATACGTCAGTTAAGATCAGAGACCAAATCATGATTCTCTATATTATATCTGTCAATTTCTCTCTCTCTTCCTCTCTCTGTCTATGGTTTACCATCATGTGGTTGAACAGTCATTTTGTTGAATGAATGTCTCATATGGGAAATCTGTCTAAAGTGCATTGTGCTGAATATTTTTTCACTGGGTCTTGGAGTTATTGAATGGTGTTGTATGGACCACCTGTGGGTATGTTAGGTGTACGAACGATTGGGCATTACAAATGGGGATGTGTGCTTGTGTGTTATGGTTGCAGTAAGAGTTAGGTAAAGGGATAGATTTACTGTTGTGCATGTGTGCTCATCTTTATGGTGTGTGCCTGAGTATCTTTTCAAGTTTTCTCTTATGCAAAAGCTGCTTCTAAGGTAAGGTGTAGGTTTGTGGTTAAGTGCATAGGAAGGGTTAGTGTTAGCTTGCATGAGTAAAGTAGCTAAGCATAACCATAACCCTTCTCCTAACACCCACACTGTACTTTACTTTAGGAAAAAAAAAATTGTAACACTACCACTATTGAGACCAGTTATAAATTCATAAGTTCATAGATGTACTGACACTATACCTTACTTTAAAAAACAAACTTTCTGTAACACTGTCATTATTCAGATCAATTATAGGTTTATAAGTTTACAGGTGTATACTAGGCTAATGACCACTGCAGCCTTTATATGCCTAACTATTCATCCCAAATATATCCTACAAGACTTTTGAGCCTTAGAGGTTATTTTAAGGGGTGCATGTAAGCTAGGGTATGATTTACTGACTGCCCCTGTCCATTACTGACATATGTGCTAGACCCAGGGTGAACATTTTAATTTCCCATCCAGTAGTCCTGGTCACACTTGAATAGGTTTAAGGAAGCCTGTTCCAGAGGAGGGGGATTTTCTGAGACACATACACATCTTTCCAACATGTCTTATGTTGCAAGGAAGGTTCAAGTCCCTAGATTGAGTAGCTCTGATGTTAGTGGTTTTGCAGATATTTAAAAGGTACACCTGAGCAGAATCAATCAATGTCTTGTATGCCAGGTACAGATCACCTCTCAACAGTCTGAAGGAAATAAAGTAGAGCTACAGGGATTTGAAAACATCTGCATTGGACATGTTCTTTACACCTTGCATTCTTTGGGTGAGGAACCTGGTCAGATACATATTGACTGGGGCACTGTACTCATTGATGGGTCTCATAAGGACAACATTCAGGGGATTAATGTCCTTCTTGGACAGAGATGCCATTTTCTTGCTTATACAGTGAGCAACATAGAATGATTTCCTTACTACCCTAGACACATGTTGGTCAAAATCCAGGTTACTATTGACATGCAACACAAATACATGACTACTGGGTCGACTCTTAGGGATGTGTTATCAATGAGGTAGTTTCCTAGAGTGGCTGACTTTGCAAAAGGGTATTATTATGTATTTCTTGGCATTGAATTTTAAGCCATGGCTTTGGCACCAGTCATTTCTCTGTGTTAGACCATCAAGTAGGATGTTAGTGCCTTGGGGGATTCTATGACTACTCCTAGTTTGCAGTCATTTGCAAACTTGGTCATCTAGAGGCCTTTGACAGTGGCTTTGACATCAAAGACGTATATGCCTAAAAAGAGCAGTCCCACACAGATCCCCGAGGGTCTACACTAATGTCTGACTTTTTTGTGGAGGTGGTTTCCTCTATACTAACCTCCAGGGTCCTATCTGAGAGCCAGCTGACTATCCAGCATATAATATAGGGGTTAATACCTAATTCCAAGAGTTTATTTACAATGCTTGAGTGGGGTATTGCATCAAATGCCTTACCCAGGTAAAGGTAGGCAGTATGCACCATTTTGCCCTCATTCATTGTCTTGGTGAACATTTCAAAGTAGTACACCAGATTGAGTAAACATGATCTACCTTTCACAAAACCAAACTGGGTTGGATCCAGTGTCTGAAGGTTTTCTATGCCATTATTAATCATATCCATAGCTTTGCATATGAGGCTAGTCAGACTTATGGGTCTGTAGTTACCAGGGTCCACTGATGTGCCACCCTTGTGCAGCGGACTGACTATTGCAATCTTCAATTCATGTGGCACAATGTTTGTCTGGAGGCTAGGTTAAGTACTGACTATTCAGGATGCATCCTTGGATATTATTTTAATCAATCAATGCAGTGTTCTTAGCAGTACAGACTGCATTTAGGGCATTGTGGGGAGGCGTTTGTTTGCTGGTATTACTTGGAGTGGCTGGGGGATGGAGGTGAATTAGTCTGCCGGCAGATTTGCTATATCTTTGGCTCTTATCTTATCTTAGGGATGTGTTATCAATGAGGTAGTTTCCTAGGGTGGCTGACTTTCAAAGGGTACAATTATGCATTTCTTGGCATTGAGTTTTAAAACTGGATGTGAATTAGTCTGCCAGTGGATTTGCTATATATTTGGCTCTGTGTCACCATTAACAATCAGTTCTGTGTACTGCGGTGTACTGCCTTTCAGGTTTTGGACAAAGCTAAATAAAGCCTTTGTGACTGTCTTTGGCTTCGGAGGCTATCTTCTCCTTAAAATTAACTTTGGAGGACTTAATTTGCCCTCATGGTTGTTTTAGCCTGATGAGAGAGTTTTTATTGTGCTGGGTGTTGTACTTCCTAATTTTAGCTATGACTTTTTTCCTTTTGTTGTGCAATCTGCTTAAGTTGGAATTCCACTGGTGTGGTTTGTTTTTTGAGTTTGTTGTGGGCTTGTTTCTGGTAGGCAGAGATATCGCTATGCATCTCTTTAGATGATTGTACAGGGTTACATGTACAATTCTGCATAGGCAGTTGAGTTCTTTGGGTCTGGAGGGCATGACAGTTTGCCAGGCAATCAGTTAACAATAGGTAGTTTGTCTTACAGTAGTTCCTAACTGTTACAGGGTTTCTTTGGGGCACAGCATTGATTTTTATTTTAAAGAAGACAGCTTTATGTTGTGACCTTATCAGACAGTACACAATATTTGGTGGTGGGTCTGCTTTGTCCCATATTCATGTGTATCATATCCAGTATATTTGTACCCCTACTGGCCAAATGGACTAACTGAATCAGGTTCTTTGTGTTTACAAAGTCCAGGAATCTCTGAGCTTTCAAGCTTGTGGTCATGTAGGATTCCCGGTTTATACAGGGGTAGTTAAAGTCCCCCATGAATATGGCATTGGGTTATATAGCAAGTGTCTCCAGTAGGTCAGAGTAGGAGCTATGGGTTTTGTGGGTCATAGAGGGTGATCTATAGCTTGCAATTATATGATATGAGGCTCTACCTATAGTAATTTGAACATGAAGAAGCTCAAGTGCATCATCCAGTGTGACCACCCTTGAGGTATGTTTTTTTATGTAGATCATGACACTTCCACCTTTATAGTTCCATAGGTATATAGTAGGATAACAATCATCATGGCCTTGATAGACCTAGCTGTGCAACCCAAACAAAATGTGTACCTTTGTAACATGGGTGTTTATTAGAAAGGGTGTGTTAGAAAGCTTCAAGAGATTATGTGTAGGGAATGTTAGTTTAGGCATTACTGTATGACTCTGTCTATTGGAGACATGGTGGTCAGATTTGGGTTGAATTTCCAATTTCCTATCCATTGGTGAAGGTTATTCTTAAATAGGGTTAGGAATGGAGTCTGCTTCATATGGATGAGGAGTCTGCTGCTGAGCAAGAGATCCTATGAGACACATAGGAGTTTCACCAGCATGTCTTATTTATGTCACAGACAAAATTCAAAACCTTGGATCTAATCGTTCTGATGCTGTTCATTTTGTCGATGTGCAAAAGGTCCATCAGAAGCTGTATCCAAGGATGCCTGGTATTTAAGGCATACATTGCCTCTTAGTAGCCTGTAGGAGATATAAAGATAGGGCTTAAAGACAATCTGTATAGGACAATGTGTGTTTATATCCCGGATTCTCTTGGTAAGAAACCTTTGTGGGCATTACAAGTACTTTATGTGCCTGTTCAGTTACATGCTGAAGGAGGCATTATACTCAATGATGGGTCTGATAAAGTGACACTATGACATCGTTGGACCTGGATGCCATGCCCTGACTTAGAAGTTGGGCAACATAAAATGATTTTCTTACTACCTGGGCCACATGTTGGTCAAAGGCCAGATTACTGTCTAGATTTGTTCCCAGATCCCTGAATAAAAGGTCAACTCTTAGGGGTGAATTATCACTGTAGTAATTAGCCTGGGTTACAGTTTTCCCAAAAGGCACTATAATATATTTCTTAGCAATTTTTTAATCCAAGACTTTGGCACCCGTCATGTGTCTGTGTTAGACCTTCTTGTAAGATGTTTGTGTCATGGAAGGGGATCTATGAACTTGGTCAGCCAAAGGCCCTTAATATTAGCCTTTACCTCCAAGAAGTATTTACCAAATAGGAGCAGTCCCAGCATGGAGCCTTGAGGAAAAAAACTGGTGACTGGTCTCTTAGTGGAGGTGGTCTCACCAATCCTGACTTCCTGTGTCCTGTCTGTGAGTCAGCGAGCAATCCAATGTGTTATATAAGGGGTTATTCCCAATTCCTTGAGTTTGTCAACTATATCTGACTGGAGTATTTTATCAAATGCCTTAGCCAGGTCCAGGTAGGAGGTATCCACTGTTCCCCTCATCCATTGCCTTGTTGACCTTCACAAAGACGTCCACCAGATTTATTAGGCATGACCTTTCCTTGATAAAGCCAAACTGGATTTGGTCCAATGGCTGAAGGTTGTCTATGTCTTTCTTGATCATTTCCATAATAGTTCATTCCATGGCTTTGCATATTAGACTACTCAGACTAATAGGTCTGTAGTTTCTAGGGGTGGTTGATGGTTCATCTTGGTAAAGTGGGATAACCATTGCAGTTCACCATTCTCATGGTACAAAGCCTGTTTTGATGCTATACATGAAAAGTGACTCAAGTGGTCCTGATAGATCATGTTTGAAGCTATTTAGAAGACATGCAGGGATACTGTGCAGTCACACTGAGGCTGTTTTTGGCCTCAACAAGCTGGGAGGTATGGTAGTAGGTATTTTATGGGGGGAAGCAGGGAGGAAGTGGGGGTGAAGTCTGAGCCGAATTTGTCAGACAGCAGATTCGCGATGCCATTCTGCTCAGTGAAGGTGGCACTATTGATCATCAGTTCAGTATACTGATGTGTCCTGCCTTTGAGGTTTTGGACATAACTGTTAAAGTTCTTGTGGTTGTTTTTAGCCTGTGAGGCTATCTTAATCTCATAATTGGCCTTGTTGGACTTAATGAGTTCTCCTGGTTTGCTGTTTAGTTAAAGAGCTCCTATCATTATGGAAATTACTCTTCCTGATTTTAGCCATGACTCTTTTCCTTTTATTATATACTCTGTTAAGGTTAGGATTCCATGAGTGTGGTTTGATTTTGAGTTTTTAGTATTTGTATGTTCTCCCTGTGTCTCTGTGGTGTCCCTCCTACCTACAAAAACCATGTGGAGTGTTTCCATCTCAAACTCAGCAAAGAATGGATCTATGAGCAGCAGCACAGACTCTTTTTGGTGCCCTATAGGGGTCAGAGTTGTATAAACCATCCACTTTGGAGATCTTATTGTAATGCACAGTATCCTAAAAGTGGGAGAATATGGTTCACAAACTGCATGCTATGACAGGGCTAGCTGCTCAATGGTGTAACAATATTGGTCTAGGTGATCTGGTCATATTCACTACTGTCACCAAAGTGGGCATGGGTATTTGCCACTGATAAGTGAGTTGAGAACCCGCCTACTCCACCTTATACCTGGGATATATTTATGTATTCTCATTCTCTCTCATTCTGATTTGGAGGAAGAATGCTGCTCAATGCAAGGCACATACTTGCCTAACATAAATATTGAGAGAGAGATCAACAAAGCTTTTCTTCATATAGTCCAGAGAAGTACATTTAATTTCATCAACACCCACAATGACTATGACAGAATCATACTGGTACTTGTGGTGTAGTCACTTCAGTGTGTGTGTGTGCGTAACTTGGAGGATCCTGGCTCAAGATATGCAGCTAATGCTATCATCATCTTGTTCAGTCTGGTAAGTGTGACATCTCTGTGTCATACAATAGAATCACCTATGACAAGAGTCCTTATTAAGGTGTTTGCTTGCCTTATGGGCTTTGCTCTTGGGGCCCCACTGGGTGTAGGAGTATGTTTGGTGCTACTTTTGGTTTGTGCTTTAGAGATTGTGGAGGGTAGGGATTGCCTTTTATAGGCTTAGGAGGTCTTTGAAGTTTGGGAAGATTGCTTTTTAGTGCCTAAAGTATAGGTTGGTCTATGTGTGTGTTGGACACTATGTGTGGTGAATGAAGTGTGTGTGTTCTTGACAGCCTTGTACTTGTATGGAAGATTTTTGCTTCCAGTGACATTGTGTATGTGCATGTCTCACATACCGTGTTTACTTTCTTAGGGATTAAACAGTTGTCTGTAAACATGAGATAATTACTACATTGTCTCAGAATGTGGATATCTATCAAACTAGCTGCTGTATGGAGACATTTAGTCTTTGGGGCTTGACACTAGACTAGGTTAGACTGTGCTAAGATTTGAGAGTTCAACATGCAAACTAGCTGCTCTAAGCCTCTCTCCACAAAACGGCTTTGTTTTGTCACACTAAGTTTCAGGTTTTGGTTCTAAGGGAAGTTTTATAGATAACATTTACTTTTTGGGTATTTGTGTCTGTACAGGGTACTGCTAAGGTCTTGATGTAATAACACCAAGACACCAAGAAAGATTGCTTGTGAGTGTAATGCTACAACAAAACAACTTCAGCAAACTGCCTTGACAAGTCAATTTTAAGTATTAGAGAAACTGAATGTGATTTAAATACAAAATCAATGAATAAAGCAAAGATACAGCAGTAGCACTCTAAAGGGTCTAAGTCATATAATTGAACTTCCAAAATTTTGAACACCATATGTTCGAACTTGGAAGTTCCAAATATGACAACATCGAAACCTCAGATTCCCAGGGAAAAAAATTTGCTGTTCCTAAAAAAACACACACAACACAGGCACACCAAAAACCTAATAAACCTACACTACACCTTACTTACACAACTATCTATGCACTAACCGTAACCCAAGTCCTAACCCTAAGGTCCGTCACTATCGCACACTTACCTTACCCGCACCCAAACCTTAAAATCCATCACTAGCACACACTTAACTTACCCGTGCCCTAACCCTAAAGTCCGTCACTATCGCACACTTAACTTACCCGTGCCCTAACCCTAAAGTCCGTCACTATCTCCCACTTACCTTACCCGCGCCCTAACCCTAAAGTCCGTCACTTTTGCATGGTTTCCTTACCCGCGCCCTAACCCTAAAGTCCATCACTATTGCACACTTACCTTACCCGCACCCTAACCCCAACGTCCATCAAACTCATACACTTACCTTAACCAGATCTGTAACTTTCACACCACGGTACAGAAAATGTCAAAGCTGCAGAAACACCCAACCAAATTCTTTCACCTGGGAAAGAATTCGAATTTCTGCGGCTTCAACATTTCTATTTTTCGAACTTCCCCGTTCAAACTTCCCGTACTCGACATTTAAAATGGCCGATTAAATAACAGGTACCCACTCTAAACAGTTAACTAAAATGCAAAACAATAAAATAAATCTATCTGCCAAGGATGGAGCAGGATTACCTCAGGTTCCCCTTAGAGTGTTCAAGGGTGACAAGCATAGGGGAGCTCTGGTAAAATGATCAGGTGGCAATTTGCAGTAATAGAGGTTTACTCAAGCGAAGTGCTTGTTTCATGGGTGGGCACTTAATATTATGGATATATGGAAAATAATGGGTGGGATGGGGACAATTGATGTGGGTCATACTGGTACTTGTATTTCAATGATCTTTAGCCCCTGCCTGTGCAGTAGCTAGTCTAAATGTGTGGAAGCCATTGCATACGTGCACTGCAGGGGTGCTTTCCATGGCTTTAAACCATGTCTAGGTAACTTCACAGATGTCTGCATTCTCCAAGGTAACAGGAGCTTGGAGAGCAGATCTTCTTGTTTAGGCTTCTGGCACTGAGTAGTAACATCTTTAGATTCCCTTGGGTTGATTTTGCTAAGTTGGAAGGTTTGTCAGTTTAGAATTGCCTGTAAAAAGGCACTATTGGGGAAGAAAATGTTTTAGCCAATATTGGAAAGCCTAGCAAGGGCAGGTGCAGACCATCCTTGGCAAAGCAATGTGGTTTGCTTACAATATCCTCACATACTGACAAATATTTTGCCACTTTTGAATGATACCAGAAGTTAAGCCAGTTATTAAAGTCCAATCATTTTCTGTTCATATAGTGGCATCATCCTTGGTGAGGGTAGTATGCTGCTCAATGCTAAGCTTTTAGCAGCCTAGGATACATACTCCAAGAACTCCATAATGTTTCACTTCATATAGTACAGGAAGGTACATCTCAGGTCATTTACACCCGCATGGACTATGACTGAGTCATACTTGTACTTGTGGTTCGATGACCTCGGTGTGTGAGTGACTTGATGGATTGCCAGTGTGTGAGTGACTTGGTCAATCCTTAGTGCGAGAATGACTTGGTGGATCTTCACTGTGTGAGTGACTTGGTGGATCCTCAGTGTATGAGTGGCTTCATTGGTCCTCAGTGTATAAGTGACTCGGTGGATCCTCAGGTGTGAATGACTTGGTGGATCCCCAGTATGTGAATGACTTGGTGAATCCTGCTCCCTAATACGCAACTGACTGTGAATTTCTCCTTGTTCAGCCTGGTGAGTTGAGCATCTGTGCATCTCACAATGGAGTCTCCTATGACTAGAGTATTGGGTAGTGTGTTAGCTTGCCTTATGAGCTTTGTATTTGAGGCTACATGGGGTGTGGCTCTATGGGTGGTGGTGGGTGTTGTTTCATTTGAGTGCTTTTGGGTTTGATGAGGATTACTGATGTGAGTCAAGTGTCTGGGAGGTCTTTGTGGTTTTGGAAGAATGTTTTTACTGCCTCAGCATATGTTGGTCTATGTGTCGAGTGCATTCTATGTGTGGTAGGTGTAGTGTGTTTGTGTGCGAGTCTCTGACAACCTGATTGTTATTTTGAGTGCTTGTATGGAAGAGTCTTGCCGTCAGTGAGATTGTGTAATTACATCTTAACTACTGTACTGGTTTCTCTATAGATTAGTTGGTTGTCAGTGAACAAAAGACAATTGCTGCATGCTGCATCTGTTGGGTTGCTTGTTTCTGATAACTTGTTGCAGTTAAACTCTTTTTTCTAGAAGCTCCTTTAGCTGTTTAATACTTTCATTTAAAGGCTCACTGCTGCTTTTCAGCTGTGAGAAACATTTCTGCAGTTTGTTTCCCAAACTCCCTGTTGGTATACTATTTTTATAGTTGGTGGCTTTGCAGTTGCCCACCCCTAGTGTAAATTTGATCTGGGACCCTCCTCCCAGTCTAGTGTAATTACCACATTCTACCCAGTACAGGGAGAACATTTGAGAAGGCCAATCAGCTTAGTTTCTGCTACTCCTTTCTCTCTTTCCACTAAAAAAAAAAAAAAACTTTTTCTAAGCTTGTTTCCTGCCTTTCCTGTGGGTAGTCTAGCCTGGATATAGATTTGCTGTGTCCAGGACTATTTGTAGGCTTCTAGGGCCCAAACCTTTCTGTATTGGAGGGAAGCCTTCTAGCTTAATTTTGTTTCTTAGAACTAGCCAGTTTTTTGTTTCAGCACTTGTTCAGAACTTATTGTAAGCACTAAATAAGCTACAAATTACTACAGCACTCAACTTTCCTCACTGTCTAGAGGAAAACAGTTTCTAGTACTTAACAAATAAGCACTTATCCAGGCATGTCTAAGGGTCAGCTCCCGGTGTTTTCTCCTGTCTACCAGATGAATCTGGGCATCTTGCAGCAATGCAGTAATTGCCTCATGTACACAGACAACCCTCTCCTCCTACCACCCAACACTACATCCTGTGAGAGATGCACTTATTTAGCCAAACTGGAAGCAAAGCTCTCTTCACCCAAGACTGGACTAGACAGTCAAGAGGAAAAGGTAAACACTTGCACCACACCACACTCAGCACATAGTCCCTCAAAACCTACACCACCAAAACACACATAGATACACAAAACACACACCTACATTTGCGGAGGCTCTCAGTAAAAACCTGCCCAAGCAACAGGGACCTCCAAAGCAGAAACACAAGCACCCTCCACCCCCCAACACAACCCAAATGACACATAGCCCACAAACTCAGTGTGCCACTCAACCACAGCCCATAAGGCATAACAACGTACCCAACACTCTAGTCATAGGTGACTCTATAGTCAGGCACACTGATGTTCCACTCACCAAGCTAAACAAGGAGAAAGTTACTGTCAGCTGCCTGTCGGATGCCAGGATCCGACACATAATGCATGCACTCAGGTCACTCCACAACAAGTACAAATATGACTCTGTCATTGTCCATATTGGTGTGAATGACCTCAGATGTACCTCCTTGGACTACATGAAAAGGGACATGGAGGAGCTGTCCGATCTTGTAACCCAGGCAGGTATGACCCTAGCCCTGAGTGGCATCCTGCCATCACCCAGAATGGTACCACAGCACAAGGACAAAATGATTGACTTCAACAATTGGCTAAGCTTCTGGTGTCATTCTAAGGGGATCCAGTATCTGTCTGCCTGGGATGACATGATCAACAAGCCACGATGCTTTGCCAGAGATGGCCTGCACCTGTCGCCCCTGGGATTCCGGATACTGGCTAAGGCTCTAGCCACCCCTATAGTGCCTTTTTTAGGCAAGGTTTAAATGACAAATTCACCACCCTAACAGGTACAGGCAAGAAGAATCTGAAGGTATTGCTACTCAATGCTAGAAGTCTAAACCTCAAAATGCACTCTCTGGAGGCACTCCTTAAAATGGAGAACATCGACATCTGTGCAGTGACAGAGACCTGGTTCAAGGCTCCAGAGAGCACCCCTGCATTACCAGGCTATAATTCATACCACACCTTTCGGCCACCTAACCTGGACTGAAACACTAAAGGTGGAGGCGTGTCCATATTCATTAAGGATATCCACACCTCCAGGCTAGTTGCTCAGCATAATGCATCCGAGATTATCCGAATGCAACTAACTCTGGGCAAGACCACAATCCAAATTGTAGCTTGCTACAGATCCCCCACCATGCCCCAGGATTCCCACTCCTCATTTCTTAATACACTGGAAAATATTAGGGTACAACCTAACACCCTAATAATGGGCGAATTCAACTACCCTACCATTAACTGGGAAAACTACTCATGTACGAACTCTTGTGCTCAACATTTTCTGGAATTCATAAATTCCAATGTCATGGATCACCTTATCCACACCCCCACCAGGGGCAGCAATATCCTAGATCTGGTTATTACCAACATGGGCAACCAGTGCTCCACACTAGAGGTCAATTCCTCATTGGTCAGATCCGATCATAAGCTAATCACCCTAGACATCCACATCCCTCCCCCACCCCCCATTAGGGAAACCACAGTAAAACATTTCTCCAAAGCCAACTTCACTCTTCTTAAGACAGAAGTGGCAAACGTCACGACACCCATGCTGGCGGACAATAGAGGTATGACTGCTGAATCCTACACAAATGCACTTTATAAGTACTTACATGAGTGCATGGATCATGCAATCCCTAACAGAACCAAGATGCTATCTTCCAAAAAAGGAAGCCAATCTGGTGGCCCCCTGCTATAAACAAACTCTACAACAGAAGAAAGAAACTGTTGCAAAAAAAGAGTAAAATCCCATGATTGGAGGAACTCCCTGGTCAGCTTCAGTAAGAAGCTGAGATACCTCATAAAATCCTCCAAAGCTAGTTATGAAAACAAAATTGCCACTGATTCTAAAGACAACCACAAAGCATTCTATAGCTATGTCAAGAATCTCAATGACAACACTCAGATCTGCTCTGAGTTACAGCACAATGGCACTAAATATACCGAAACAACGGATATTGCCAACATCCTGGCAGATAGGTTCAGTGCTAACTTTAGCCCTCTGTCATCCCCTAAAGTGCTCATCTCTATACCAGAAGAATGCAAAGTTCCTGTAATCATGGCTGCACAGGTAAAAAACACACTATCCAAAGCCAAGAACACAGCATCCATGGGACCTGACGACATCCCAGGCTGTGTTCCTACATGAACTACAGAACAAACTGGCACCCTACCTAAGTACCATGTCCAATCATAGCCTCACCTCAGGCTATGTGCCCACTGAATGGCGCACAGTGACAGTTATCCCACTCCACAAAGGGGGAGCCACCACAGACCCCGGACACTACTGCCCCATTAGCCTAATGAGCCTGGTCTGCAAGGCTATGGAGCATATCATCATGGAACTTATAAACAATGACATTGATAATCTCCAAACTCAGGACCCCACCCAGTTCAGGTTTGTAAAAGGCAGATCATGTCTCCTAAACCTGATAGACTTCTTTGAAGCAGTCATCAAAGCCGTAGATGAGGGTAAGGTGGTTCACACAGCCTATCTAGATCTCGCCAAGGCTTTTGACACCATCCCCCACTCTGGAATTATAGATAAACTCACTAAACTAGGTATAAATCCCTATGTCACAAGATGGGTTACTGGCTCACTGACAGAACCCACACTGTGAAAGTAGCAGACTCCAAATCCAGCTTCAGACCAGTGACAAGTGGAGTACCACAGAGTTCGGTCCTGGGTCCACTCCTGTTTGGTATCTACTTCTCTGAAGTACAGGCCAACACAGAAGGTCTTTGGCTAATGAAGTTCGCAGATGACTGCAAACTAGGAGCCATAATCAAAACTCCAAAATATGTGGACATCCTACAAAAGGGCCTTGCTGAGACAGATGCCTGGTGTCAAAGCCATGGCCTCAAGCTCAATGCCAAAAAGTGCATTGTCATTCCTTTTGGTAAAAACTCAGTACCCATGAACTACCACATAGGTGGTAGTCTACTTAACACCGAAAGAGTGATAAGAGACCTTGGGACAGAGGTGGACAGTAGTCTATCCTTTGATAATCACATTGCCACAGTAGTCAGGAAATCCTTCTATGTGGCACACCTCATCACAAAAGGTTTCTCATCCAGGAAAAAAGAGGTCATTGTTCCCCTCTACTCGTCACTCATTAGACCCATTATAGAGTACAATGCCCCTTTTGGTATGTACCTCGCAAGACATCTACAACAACTGGAAAGGCCACAGAAATACCTCACAAAGAAAATTACCGGCCTCAAAGAGATGCCCTATGCAGACCATCTCAAAAAACTGCAGCTTTACTCCATTGCATATCGCCTACTCAAAGGCGATCTCTGCCTAACACACAAAGCTACGTCAAACCCAGAGCTTTTAGACATGCTCCACTTAAAGAAATCCCAATCCCTACGAGCTACACGCTCTAGGGACCTAAACCTCATCACCACAATAAACAGAACATGCTGGAGGGATAGATTCCTGTCCCAGAGACTTCCCATACTCTGGAACAGACTACCTATCTATATCAAACAAAGCTCCTCATTAGCACTGTTCAAGAAAAATTTTGATGATTGGATGGGAGATAGGAAATTCATCCCGGGAATCACTTCTGTGGCTCTGCTCGACAGGGCACAGGAAAATAATTTTCTTGGGTGGCGAAAGCCAGGGTACCTTTGGCTAGGCTTATATAGGCCCTAGGGCCAATAGCCTAGTACCTACCTATGAACCTATAATATCAGGATACATATATCCACCAGACTGACTATAGAGAAGCTGAGAAAGTGCATACCTATGATGTTGTTAGTTTCTTCCAAGTGAATTACAAGGGTGTCATACACAAAGAGTTAATAGCCGGCTAGCCTGGGTGCTTTTGAGGATAGAAGCAAAACATAGGCTATATAGGAGAAGATTCATGGGGCAATGCTTCTCGGCACGCAAACTACTCGCTGTTTTTAAAGCTCGAGTTAGTAGGTATAGTTTCCGCTGTAGTTTTACATGGAAAAATAATTTCTAAGTCCCTGCATTTATACAAGGTATCGCTAAATACCAATAGCTCTATGGCCAGTAAAAAAAATCAATCAATTACTATGTCTTGAGACAGTGGTAGGGGGATGTGTCCAATGAGAAAAGATAACGGTTTGGTTCCCAATTTTTAATTGGCTCTGAATGCATTTTAGGTTGGGATAGTTTTGATCACTCATTTTGACAGCATGTGTTTGAAAATTAGTGTTTTGACACTCACATAGTAGATGTGTATAATATAAGGACTTAACAGGAATTAGCTGGTTAGTGTCTCTGGACCATTTATTTAACAAATAAAAATAAGGTCTTCCATTATCTTATTTGTTATCACAAACTAAGACTGCTCATTAAAAAGTCAGAGAAAACAAGTCTTTCCTTAATCGTTTAGTGCAAATAAGCTTCTAAAAGTCAGTCCATATTAATATTGACAAAACAGTGCAAGAAACTTCTCTGTGTGGAAGATTTTCAGTCCATATATTTCTAGTTAATCACTGTATATTAATCAGATCAGAAAATAGTAGTAGAAGTAGCGAACGTAAACTCGTCAAATCAAAAAGTAATAATAGAAAATATATAATTCTACAGTATTACTAAGTATTCGAAAGTAATCCAAGCAAGGCAGGCAGTCTGTTTCCAGTCAAAAATCCTTTATTAAGTACACAGACAAGCTATCCAAGTAAAACAAAAATAGAGTAATAATTTCCTCACAAGCTTTCTAAATATATATATATACTTTTTATCAGGCATGGGAGTGGTTTACTGTGCTGTAAAACAAAGTGTTATTGGTACACATGTTAAATTCACATCCCTTCCCCCATCAGTGTGACATTCGAGCTGGTCCTGCCCTACCTAGTAGCTGTCATAATAATATATAGCCCTAATGTACTTTAATGGTACATCTTATTTAACCAAATTATTAAGTCTGTGATTTTATACAAGGCAATATACTACATGGCTGGAAATATATCAACCTTAGTTCATTTTGCTTAAAAATTATATATAAATATATACATATACATTTTGCATGTAAAAATCAGTTTCTATTTTCATAACCTATTGTTAACAAAGATCGCTTTTGTCCTTCTAGACTTTTCAGGTCTGTGTACAAGAACTCTAAAACCTATATAATTGTATAATTAGTTAGTATTGTTATTACCATCATTTTGAATAAAGTGGAAAAAGAGAACCAGAAAAAGTAAAAAAAATACATGTATGATGATGGAAACAAAATATACACTTAAATGTCAAATGATTTAAAATGGTATTTAAAACCAATTTGTAGAAAAAATAAAATAAAATACACTTAGTCATGTAAACAATGTGGCAATTTTCTAAGTTCCAGTGCACTTTTAATTGAACAGTAGTAGTTTAGTCCAGGCTTTCTAAAAGAGTTCAGCTTTAATTGCCACATGAGTTCCTGTTTCTCCAGAATATTCGGGATGTCTCCTTCAAGATCACCCATGTCTATGCGATCTAGGATCTGGAACTTAAAACCTTTGTGTCTTTTATGAAGAGAAAGGTGTTTGGCTAGTGCATTATTTTTACATCCAGAGCGGATTTCTGACAGATGACATGAAATCCTTTGCTTGAGTTTATTTACAGTCTTGCCCACATAGAATGCATCACATTCATTGCACTGTGCCCTGTAAATTACTTTTTTAGTGTTACAGTCACCCCCCGCACTGGTTTTAATGATCTTCTTTAAATAAGGGCAATAAAAACTATCACCTTGCTGTATAAATATACAAAATGTACAATTAGTTTCACATCTTTTAGTGCTTTTCTCACATGGTCTAGGTTTAAATTCAACAAAACTTCTAATATTCCTGGCCTTCCTATAAACAAATGATGGGGCTTCACCTAAGATGTTAACTAGATGGAACTTAGAAAATTGCCACAAAAGGTAAAATCTGCTACTGATTTTGGGCCTTTGTCTCCCTCCCTGCATTATTTCAGCTTTACTGAAAATTATGGTGCTGAAAAGTTTGAAGTTGAAGGAGGAAGGTAAGCACAAAATGGGGGGGGGGGGCTAGGTGAAAGGATAACAAAATGACAGATTATAAAGAAAGTGGGGAGTGATCCAGAGTAGAATACTGGTGGAAGGAGGAGTGGGGTTCATCTCAAGGCACTAGAAAAAGGAAAACCTGAGCCATTTTTCTAAATATATAATGCTGTAGCCATTAGGGTTGCTAAAGGGGAAGTGCTGGTGTGTAGTCATGGTTGTGAATGGTGTGTTTTTCTCTTCCAGAATAGGAAACATTCAGGAGCTGAGCCAGTGTCAATCTGAGGCATTTTTGGCAGGAGGTATCTTCATCGCATTCAGTAGGAGAGGTTGTCTCTGAGGTAATGGTGAGGGATTATAAGAAAGAGGAAGGCTTTGTAAGAGCACCCAGCTATGGAGATATCCAGGAAAAAGGAAGGAAGAAATGGAAGAAAGATGATGGGGCCAGCACAGGCTAGTCAGAGGAACCCCATCCGACTCCAGGCAACAAGAATACAGGTAGGCATGACTGAATCCATTCGCTACAGGGATACTTGTTAAGCATCTTGTAAGACTTAAATGTTTATGTGAGGCTTAAGTAAAGGAGTTCTTGTACTGTTCCTAACAGGTGCAGACAAAGGTTCAGGGAGGTCTGCCTCAAGGAGACCCAGTGGATGGTTTAATCCAACCAGGGTCCATGGGAGGTTGAGGTTTCTTTCTTTGCCAGGAATGCACTTTTGCCCTAGGGAGATGATAAGGAAGCTTAGGTCCCAGGATTTCAGGGAGTACATGCTTTACTGAAAGGGAGGCATGGACATACGCATTATACAATATATTCTCCTGGCCACAAAAGAAAAGGTATGGTAGAGAGCATTTACAGAGACTTTGCCAATGTGGTGCAAGGGATTGCTGAGGTGAAAGCCCCTGGGCCAAGGGCATTGATGGCATTAGTGGTTGTCAGAAGGAGGAGGGCAAATGGGTTTAAGGTCATGACCTAGGATAACTGCATCTTGGGTTTTGTTTATTGATGGTACTTAGAGATGGAGCCCAGCTAGGGGTTATCACACACAGCATAATTTTTAATGATAAGAAAGGTACAAAGGATCAGAGATAGTAATGCATGGTTGTGGTAAAATCAGCTTTCAGTAAGTAAAAGGCTGCCTCAGTGGAAACACAGGTAGATAAGTAACATTAGTTTGTGGACACATGGTTAGGTATTCAGTAAGGCAAAGTTGCAGCCTAGGCTAACATCTGAAGAATTGAGAGATGAGTGTGCCATGTTGACATGCAAGTTGTGGAGATGTTCCTGCCCTATGTAAGTTTCACCTACATCTGTTCACACTGCTATATCCCATACCATTCAGTGAAGTATTTGTGAATAGAAAGGATAGCCTCTTTGCCACAAGATAATAGCAGGCAAGGTGATCCAGGAAAGATAACATGGAGAGGCTGCGTTAACTTGTAAAAGGAATATAGAACCCTTGCCCTTTCAAAGTATGGCCTGCATTTGCACTCCCCTATTAAAGGGGGCATTTTGAGCATTTAACTTGAACATTACCACAGTAGGAAAAACAGCTCTTCACCTGTTCTAGAGATTTACTATAGGTTTCATTACTAAGTCTTGGGTAGGGAGCTAGGTTGTGTTTGTGGCAACATGCAGTCAGAAAGAGGTAGGAAGGGAACAGTTCAAGTACTGTTAGACAAACAGGTTTAGGTGGAGAGATTTTTAGGATCTTTGGAATTTCTTGCCATTTTTTAGCTTTAAGATTTCCCCACTGAGTTTGGATGGAAAAAAAAAGCTAGATGAGTTTCATTTGATCTGGCACTTCTTTTTTTCTGGAAGAGAGTTCTGTGAATAATTATGCTGAAAAGGTTTAAGTGAGGGTGCAGTATGCATTGATGGATCATGTGGTGTAGGTGATCTGGGGTTCACTTGCCCATGATCAGTAAAGTTAGATATAGAGTAGGCTTTTTGGTTGTTCCACATCTGGCAGTAGGAGCGGCCAATTTTGGGAATGTGTTTACAAGGACAATTTTGTTTCAAAAAGGCAGAGCCAGTGGCTGTGTGGTGGCTTGTGGTACTTTCTCACAAGCAATTCCAAATGCTTGAAATTAAGGCTCAACCATAAAAAGGTGTACAAAGAAAATAAGAAATAACTTCACAGAAATGTCTCAGCATCAATAAACAAATTAAAGACACCAGGGTTCAGTACAACTTATTTAATATTATACAGTATATGAAAAAAATTATCTGACATATTTTGGTTTCAACTCAATGCCTTTTTCAGTATTCATACTGATCTTATTGGGATTAAAAGTTTTTTTCTCCTGCAGGAAAGTAGTTATGTAAATTATTTGGCAGGTTTCAGGATTTGTTTGTTGTAAAGAAAGTCATGATAAGGAACATCATGAAAGTTTTAGGTTTGTTGAATTTTATGTGCAGAGTGGTTGGGCCTGGTAGAACCTTTAATATGTTATTAGCTATCTTACTGAGGGGCAGGGCTAGGCATAAGCTTCATAGGGTTAGGATAACAAAGTGGGTTAAGGAGCACCTTGCCATTTGGATGGAATCTTACTCTATTTTAATGGGGTGTCATTCTGATAAAAGGATTGTGTTTCCTCAAATGATCTGCATCTGTACACAGATGTAGCAGTAGGCTTAGACATGGAGCTTATTTTAGAGGTTAATGATTTGCATTGTAATGGCCTGGAGACTGCCCATTTGAGAGGAGAAAACACACTGCCTTCTTGGAATTGATGCCCATTTCAGTGGCTATAGTTATTTTGCAAAAGGGTTACAGAACAGGAAGGACATGTTTCACTTTAACAATTTGGCTTTGCTTTAAGTTTTGCCCAATAAACTGTCAGCCTATTTGGCTCAAATTTTTATGAAATTGGTTCTAAACTGTTTTAGGATTAATTTGTCATTTCAAAAAAAAAAAGAAAGGTTTTTGGTATATCAAATATTTTGGCTGATAGTTTGTCTCATTTTCAAGTTCAAAGGTTTTAGGCATTTGTTCCAGGGTGTAGACAATTGTCTGGCAGCTGTTCCCAAGGAGGTGTGGAGGACTGGCAGTTTGTACAACAGTCATAGGCTCTGGCAACTAGGAAATAGTCATAGTAGCTTTTGTATCTTTTGAGATAGCATAACCAATGTCAGAGTGGATGTGGTCAGTTAAATTAGTAACTAGGTATATGTTACATAGGTAGGAGTTAAGGGAGACAGTAAGAAATATAAGGCTTTTTTTAGCTGCTTTGAGTACTGCAGCTAGGTTCTCAGACTTGCAGGATGTTATAAAGCAATGGTAGATGTTAAGGACATTGATACTTTGGGAAAAAGTAAGCTTCCATTGGAAAACAATTATTTCAGTTACTATTGAAGGGGTCTGGGAGTTAACAGGGAATTATCAAAAGTATGTGTTATGTGCTATATTGTCTGTGTTTTATGTATGAGGGAGTGTTTTACATTAGTGACTTGATGAAGAATCTTAGATAGAAGGATTTGTGTATCCCTGACTGCAGTGCTGGTGTGGTCAATAGATCTTAAATGGACCAGGCTATTCAAGGTCAACAGGCAGTGATGCATAAGAGTCAGGAGATGGGCTATGGCTTGGAAGAAGGTGGCAGTGGCTGATAAGCCTGGTCTTTCAATGATAGGATGGCAGGCCTGTAATGGATAGTCAATTTACTGTCATCTTAAGGTGAGCATTGGGTGTCAGGAAATTATGGAGAAAAGAGATTGTATACACTCATTTAGAACAGACCGGTTATAAAGAGTTTGTGAGTAGGTGGTAGTCCAGTGTTTTCATGTCTTACGTTAGGCAAGTATGGGGGGGGAGGGGGTGATAGTGTTAATGTTTGACCTATATAGTTTGTTTTTTTCAAAGCACAGTAGAGTTTTTATTTTGGTCACTCATTTGTATTCTATGCAGTGAAGTGAGTGACAGTGAGGCCTTGGGGTTACTTTCCTGAGCTGTGATTCATGTCAGTGGCACAGACGCATGCAATGGTGTCATTGGATGGGTATGTTGGAAGAGGTTCAGACAGTATTTGTCATTCTCTCTCCATTGTAGTAGTAGTAAATTTAGGAGGCCATGACTTGGGTATAGCACCCAGCTATAAGTTGCATTGATAATGAGAGACTTGTAGTTGGTGAAACAGAGGTTCCCATGGCTTATTTTAGTGTTTGCATCTATCATTTATATGATGATTTGGAGGAATTCCACTAATTGTAAGGCTATTGAGGCTGCTAGGAGGCTTAGCAATTAGAGGGGTGGCAAGCGCAGGATTCTCCTTTGATTTTTCTGTACTTGAACACTGGTATTTTGCACACAGTCATCCTGTACTGTAGAAGCAGGGTAAATTACATTTAAAAGATATTGAACTAGATTTGTTTAACATGTATCTGGATTTACTGCTAAACTACTTTGTGTTTTTTTAGGGAGTGATTATCTTTGGTTGGTTGAGTGTATTTTGTAGTTTTGGGGTTGGGAAATAAAGGTGAAACAGTTTGCTATTTCAGCAGCCTGGTGGGTGGAAGATGGACCTTTTCTTCTTAAAAAGAGAACCCCTCTTTTTTCTACTTTCCCTTCCTGTTGCAAAGGTAGGAGTGAGCAGTGACTTATGCTTCTTCTGGTGGGTATGCCTAGTATTGCTACAGTCAGAAATTTGTTAGCACTACCAATGAGCTGTTGATATTGTGGTGAGTGGCCTTTAATGCTACCTGCTTAAGTTTTATTTGTTTATTTTGTTGTATCGTATCAACTCTTTATAGTGTTGACAGTATTTATTATGGTGAATTAAATTGTTTTAGGGTTAATAAAATTCTGTTGGCATGGGAAACATGGTGTGACTATTGTGTCAGGCAGTTATTCTTGGATAAATAAGTCTGTTACACAATTTGTTGTTAAACTGATTGCAGTACAACAGTCAAAAAGTTATTAATGCCTATATTTCAGTCCCTAATCTGAATCCTAGACTTTTAATGTGTAGAACATTGTCAGCTGATATAGGAAGCCATGGAAGAGGGAGAAAATAAAAAAAATAACTCAAATGTTATGTTAAATGCAAGCCTAGGAATTTACTTACAGATTTTGTGCTGCCAAAATGGTACAATTTGTAGCATACTGCATTTCCAGCCTGATTTCAGTTTTAAAATCTACAGCAGTTTTTGTAAACTGGTTAAATACTAGATTAAATGGTTTTGCAAACTGCATACTTTATAAATATAAATAGCATCTGCAAAAAACATAAATATGTGTCATTCTTTTAGATCACGGCACTATTTCAGCTGCTGATTTGACTGACAGGATATCATAAAGAAACTGCACAGTCAGGCAAATTAGTAGTGATTTATTTTCCTTTTATCTCTTATGCCAGTTTGTTTTTCTCTCCTTATGCTCATGAATCATAATTTAACTTTCCGGATGGAAAGTGTAGAACAGTTTGTGGTATACTACTGGCCTCGTTTTTTTGGTGTACCTTGTATAATCTGACTGAACATTATCTCCATCTGCAGTATTATGTCTAAAAGAAGCCTGTCAGCTGCCAAGCTACAGATACTTAAAGTATTGAAACTTTTCTACTGAGGTTTGGGTTTCTTGTTAAAGTTGTTCAATCATTTTAAGGTACTTGGGGGTAAACATCGCATTTTTGTTTCATTGACCTCTTGGCATTTTCCTTAGTCTAAAATAATTTTATTTATTCATTTTCCATCCAAGTGAAATAGGTTCAATACCTCATGTTATTGTCAAAGATAATTTTTCTTTGAGTTCACTTTAAAAAGGTTTTGCATCAACAGCATTCATTGCTTTCATAAGCTTTCCAGTATAAATATTAATGGATCACTAAAAGGAAGTACACTTGTGTTAGTTACAAAAATGTAGTCATCAAGGAAATAATACTTCCTCAACCTAGTTCAACTCACTTTGTTTATTGTGGTTCTCATATATCTAATGTTCATTTCTACAAGTTTACTCTAGTGTATGTATAAGAAATATTCTTATTTGAACAAGATCTTGTTTTATTTAAACCTATGTTATGCCATTTGAGCCTTACATTAAATAAGATTTTTTTTACAGTTAACTTCATTCACTCCTTCCTTTAAGTGCATTTTCTCTTCAAGATTTTAACTATGCCTGTTGGATTAATTTCTTCCCTTTGTTGTCTGAAATACACACACACACACACACACACACACACACACACACACACACACACACACACACACACACACACACACATTTATCTATCTAAATTTTGCATACTAATGGGACTAAATGTGAGTTAATACAAATAAACATATGCTAATGACAGACTTTGTGTAAAGATTGCTAGATTTTAAACAAAATAATAACTAAAACAATAAAAGCAATACATGTAAGGAAGCATTTCAATTCCGTAAGACATTAGATGCAACAGAAATATTAACTGAAGCTTGAAGATACGACTGCAAGGGCATGCATGGTGATTGAATATACAACAGCTATCATACACTGTATGATTTTCTTTAAAAAACAACAACTCAGTTTTCATTTCTTGTATCACTAAACATAGATAATTTGTTTATTTTTTTCCAGCTGCAATGTTGTTATCTTCAGATGATAGGCACATATGCATTTAAGTCGATTGTTTCCTTTCTACTTAATTTGACAACTTTGCTTAATGTAAATGTGATCCTTTGTGTAGAAATTATATACAGCTTAAAGGGGAGTGTTGGTTTAGTCTCCTGGCATGGAATTAGTGGCAAGCAGCTGGAAAGAAAACTGTGTGGCACATATGCAAGCATAATGCATTTGCCATCATCTGTACTCTGTTTTCCTGACAAATTATGCCATTGTTTAACTATGGGGTAAAGGGGGAAGTGAGTAATTATAAGCTGGTATAATGTTCGAGTGCCTTCTCACAGGGTTCCCTTTAAAGCACAATGCAGCTATTTAGCCATTGTACAGTTGTCTGATAAAATCACATTTGGAGTACAATGCAAATTCTGATAGCTGCATATAATAAAAGAAGGCTTTCAGGTGGAGGTACCCATAGCCTGTAAAATAATACACCGTATGACTAAATATGAACAAGGTGCATTGTAAGTAGGAGAAAAGACACAATGCTGAGTGAAGGCAGCTGTGTGAATAGTAAACTAGGAAAAGTAAGGCAATGATGTTCACCTTTCCTGTGGGGGGGCTGAAAGCTGCTGAGTAGGGAGAACAAGTTTAGCTGAAAAATGATGAGAAACAACTTTGCAGGGCTAGCTATGATGTAATTTGTTATCAGAAGGACTGATTTCACTGAAAATGTTTTTTTCTTCAAGAGAGATGAGGTCATAATATTAGATATAATTTAAGGTTATAACAGTAGAAAAATATTACAAAAGTGATGTTTTCAGTAATACAAATTAGTAAAAAAGTAAAGAAAATAGTAAACTATAATTAAAGTGAACAATACAGATGATTTTCCTTATTACCTATTACTCCTCATATGCTTTAATTTGTGCCCCACGGTATCAATAAGCGATTCTCCTATAGATATAAAAACCTTTCTATTTCAAGTGGTGTTACAATCATCAGGAGAACCTGCCTCCTTACGTTTCCCACTGCATGTCTTCAGTGTTCTCTACATAAAGTTAAACTGTCCTGTTTTGTCTTGCTTTTCTGTGTAATTCATTCTGCTTGCTGTTTTATTTTCCATCACGTCCTAATAAACTATATAATTAATTGTGTTTACTTGTTTTCTACTTTGCCTCTGTGTTTATCTATTTCTATTAAGCTTTTTTGCTAGATGTTATTGGATTTATGCAGGAGACTGCTTAGGGGGCAGTCTAGAAAGATTTTTGGATTGATGCAGGAGACTGCTTAGGGGGCAGACTGGAAAGATTTTTACACATTAATAGATATTTATCTAATCACTAGAAGACAAAGGCTTTAATAAGATCAAACACATCCTAACTTATTATTCTAAAATCATTGTGCACCTGCAGACTTTCAGATGTTTTCCTTGGCTTGTGAATCCCTTGGGATATCTTTCAGAATGCTGTCATTGTAGAAGAGATTTGCTTTGCTTACACATGGGGAAATCAGACTGCACTATTATGTATACAATATGTAATTATGAATGTATCCGTCTGATGAATGTATTTCTATGTATTTCATTAGCCACAGTTTAATGTATGACACTGTAATGCAATAATGTGTGGTACTGATGAATGTAATGTGTGGCACTGTAATGCAGTAATCTGTGGTACTGATGAATGTATTTCTATATGTATTCAATATGTAAAATTTCTATTTTCTGTTGGAGCTTTTCTCCTCGGGCCTCCGCTGAAAATGGGCATTTGTAGCCCAGTTGGACAATCCCAGTCAACAAATATAAAATAAATAAATAAATGGCAGAGGAGAAGGACATAGTATAGTATAGTCTTTTGTGCAAATTGCATCTTGGTTTTGTGAGCTCTCGTATACACCATTCCAAAAATGTCCATTTATCTATACCCGGATGCATAGCAAGCACCCAACACTTTATGTACAGGACAGAAAGCACAATCCAGCTATTGTACTGTGACATTCAGACATAAATTTATTACAGCTTTGTACCATAATTTAAGTGCATGCTAAGGGTGCTTGGGTTCCCAGTACATGTTTGAGGACTGTAAAGGCAACCCTTCAAAATATCGAGATTACAAAGGAACACAGACTAGCTCCAAAACTGTTGTAGCTTGGAATATTTCTGCTTCTTAAGTCTATGATCACAGATTTTAGTATGTATAAGTAGCGGGAGCCTTTTAAGAGTAACTGCTTTTACACTTTGCTGTTATGTTTTGAGGATTGTACTTTCTTTTTTTGAATTGTGGTGTTCAGTCTTGACATTCTGATTTGGCACTCCATGTGCTTTCCTCTTTCATTTATTATTATTTATATTACTTTACTATCCCTGTTTATTGACATTTTTCTGGATACGGAATAACAATACAAAGTGAATACTCCTTCCTGACAGGTGGGAACAATACTTGCTAAAGCAGTTTAATTACTTACATAATTAATGTAGTATTATTTGTCACTCATGAAAATGCGGGATGTGGAATGGATGTTTATGCTGTATACTCATTTCATAAACAAAACTATACCGGTAAAAAATGCAGAATCTATTAAAGACAATGAAACCTAAAACAAAGTACAACTGTGGAAAACAACATTTTCATTACAGAACCTTTGTTTCAAAGAAAAACATAATGCCAAAAGAATGAGTGATGACAAAGAAAACACCTGTGAAAATATGCAGAACAAATTTCTGAAATTCAAATTAGTCTTAACATGAGCAGATCATAGAAGGAAAACAAGCACTGGCATCAACTCTCATTGAAAACATTTATTTAAAAAAATGCAGAATCCATATTTTTATAATGTAAAATTGGCACATACAACCTCACCCTACAGACAGACAGACACACACACACACACACACACACATATATATATATATATATATATATATATATATATATATATATATATATATATATATATATATATACATATGATATATAGATAGGTAGCTTAAAATTTATTTATTTACTTATCTGCTTATTTGTTTTGGCAAAGGCCTGTGCTTCCAGAAACTTCTAATTTACATAGTAGATTATTTACGTCCTCGATCTGGGAGATTGCTGGTGCATTTTCATCATCCCTTATCTTTGCTTGATTACTTATTTACTGTGTTTGGGGTAGCATTGTGTTTTTGAGGTCCATATTATATTGTCGAAACAGCATTACAGTGAATGCCGTTTCGATGACAAATATAGAGTGAAATATCAAAACAGTGAAAGCTCAGGTCAGTGATTTCTCTCCTAGGGAAAAAAAAATGCTTGGTCTGAGCCATGACATTCTCCTTTACCCCACTGTATTGCGATCTCAGAGTTGGTATATTTAGTTAAGGGGTGGGGGGCACAGCCCTCCACATTGGTGGATGTGTGTGTGGGGGGGTAAAGTCGCCAACTTTGAAATGTTTTTACTGTTGTATTTTGTCCTGTTGGTCTACCAATTTTTTTTCCCTAGGAAAAAAATCGGTGACCTAGGGTTTCGCTGTTTTTGGATTTTGCTCTATATTTGTCATTGAAACGGCATTCACTGTAATGCCATTTCGACAAAATAATATAGACCCATGGTTTTGTATTTAATTCTGCACAAGCTCCCTGCTGAGCCTATGTTGTGGTGAAAAGAAGGTCTTGGGTTAATATCATTTACTTAATAAAATAAATAAATAACCAAATACAAATAAAGAAATGGTTGGAAAATGAATAAACATGCAATGTGCAGTTTTACTTTCTTTGTGTGAATCACAAGCATATAAAAAAGAGCTGGAGCTTCAATTCCTTGGCCAGTTTTCAGCACCTTAAATAGCTTAATTGTTCTAGCAGCTTGAACAGAAATTCAGAAGGTCTGGGTGTGAGTGCTAGTTGAGGTGTGATCTTCCTTAGTGTTGTGTTTCTAAGATATATCTGGGACCTGTACTTCCAGAAGCTTATAACAGCTTTTCTGGGATCTGGTGCAGGTGGTTGATCATGCATTACCTCCCTTCCACCATCTTTATCTATTTTCCTTTGCACCACACACTGCATTCTCTCTCGTTCCCTCAATTTGTTTTATATTTCATCTACACACACACACAAACGTACATTTATGGGTTGCAAGTGATTGATTGCAAAGAGGTCTTCAGTTTCAGATGGAAAACAAAGTGGTGAGCATATTTGATCAACTGGTAGGGATCAGATGTACCCAACTTCTGGACCAGTGCTACAGTTTGTCCTGGAGATGCATCGAGCTTGTTTATCAAGGAAATATGAATTTTGGGAATTGTTAGACCCATATTAAAATCCTTCCTGGAGTTGCAGCAGATAGTGCTTCAAATTATTTTCTTCAATTATTAGAGATGCTTGAATAAGTGTTTTTTCCAATGAAATGGCATATACATATATATGCGTGTGTGTGTATGTATTTACACACATTAAAAAAGAAAAAGAAAAGAAAGAAAGAAAATTTCCCCCTTAATTATAAGCCAGTTTGAATCACTGTAGTATGAGTTACATTTCGTCATTTTTTAAATCATGAAATGTAACTTGAAACTACTAAAACACACATAAAGGATCATTTTTGTAAGTTCTCTTCAGCAACACCCCTTACCTATACATACTAACTTCATGATTACACAACAGTGAGGAGCAAATACTGCAGCAAAAAGCAGCTCTGCACAAGTAAAGATGTTATCAACTAATGTAATAAAAAATGAGCCGTTCTTTGAAACTGAGCATGTCCAAGTGCAGGATAAACAAATATCATGAACTAGAAAAAGCTCAAAAGATAAACAACCACCAGGAAATGACATTACCAGTAAACCAGGCCTGATGCATGCATACATACATACATGTACACCTACAAAAATAAATATTACATTAACTACAACACATACCTAACTTATACACTCAGCTTATACTAGCATAGCGTTCCTTTTGCTACTACCAAAAAATATTCAAAATTATCTGAAGCACTAGAAAAATACATACATAAAACTTATCTCAAAAACTAGAGTAGAAAAACCACACATTTGACAGCCCATTCATGAAAAATAAAATACTGAATATACAGAAATGTACACCACCCCACTAAACTGTCATGTAAACAGCTGCATAGATGCAGTTGTACCCCATGTGAACAAGTGCAGGACAAACCCCAGAAACAAAATGACATGGAGGAACCATAACATCAACAAGTTTTATAACAAAATTAAAAGAAGAGTAATTCCCAGAATGTTAGAGCCTTTGTTACTGAAATAAATAAACAACTCAAGAGCTTCATAAAATCTATGAAAGCCAAGTCTGAGGCGAAAATAGCTACCCAAGCCAAAGACAAGACATGTTTAAGTTACGTTCGTAATCTCAAAAGCACAACACAGCAATGCGGTGAGGTGATTGTGAACAATGTTACCTATACTGAGAAATGAAAATCTAGTTAACCTACTAAATGATACATTTCAGATCTAACTTTACTACTCTCTCCCCTCTATCTGTCCTTCAAGATATACCTGAAACTGGCTCATCACCAGCTATCACACAAGACCAAGTCTTAAAAGTGTTATCAAATGCTGACAATACTGCATATGCATAGAATGGTTCTGATAATGTCCCTGGATACATTTTAAATAGCATGAAACATGATCTAGCCTCACCCCTAATGGCACTGTTAAATCTCAGCCTACATACAGGTTTTGTACCACATGAATATAGAACAGCTGCAGTCAATCCCCTGCAAAAGCGAGGACCTTCCACAGATTCAAGCAATTACAGACCCATAACCCTGACCAGCCTCATATGCAAACCATGGACAGATTCATCATGGAATTAATCAATCAGGACCATACAGAATTTCCAAACACAAGACCCATCTCAGTATGGATTCATCAAGGGCAGGTCATGCTTAGTGAACTTTGTGTATTTTTTTGAAAAGTTCACCAAAGTAATGGATGAAGGCAAAATGGTAAAGACTGATTACCCCAACCTTTCCAAAGCTTTTGACATAATTCCCCACTCAGACATAGTAGAATAAACCCCTATGTCACCCAGTAGACTGCCATCTGGATCAACAATTGGCTAAGCTTCTGGTGCCATTCTAAGGGGATCCAGAATCTTTCTGCCTGGGATGACATGGTCGACAAACCATGATGCTTTGCCAGGGATGGCCTGCACCTGTCATCCCTGGGATTCTGGATACTGGCTAAGGTTCTTGCCACTACTATAGTGCCTTTTTTAGGCAAGGTTTAAATGACAAACCCACTACCACTTAACAGGTGCAGCCAAGCAAAAAGTGAGGGTAATGCTACTCAATGCTAGAAGTCAAATCCTCAAAATGCATTCACTCGAGGCATGCCTTCAAATGGAGAACATCAACATCTGTGCAGTGACAGAGACCTGGTTCAAGGCTCCAGAGAGTACCCCTGCATTACCAGGCTTTAACTTATACCATACCTTTTGGCCATCTAACCCGGATCGGAACACCAAAGGCAGAGGTGTGTCAATATTCATTAAGGATATCCACACCTTCAGGCTAGTTGCCCAACATAATGCATCCGAAAATATCCACATGCAACTAACTCTGGGCAACACTTCAAATCCAAATTGTAGCTTGCTACAAATCCCCCATCATGCCTCAGGATTCCCACTCCTCTTTTCTTGATATACTGAAAAATATTAGTGTTCAGCCAATTACCCTAATAATGAGAGATTTCAACTACCCCACCATTAACTGGGAAAACTACTCATATACTAACTCCTTCGCTCAATGCTTTCTAGAATTAATAAACTCCAATGCCCTGCATCAACTTATCCACACTTCCACCAGGGGCAACAATATCCTAGACCATGGCATCAAGCTCAACACCAAAAAGTGCATTGTCATTCCCTCTGAAAAAAACTCTGTACCTATGAACTAACACATAGGTGGCAGTCCACTTAACGCTGAGCAATCGGTATTCCACACCTGAAGTTAACTCCTCGTTGGTCAGATCTGACCATAAGCTAATCACCATAGATATCCACATCCTGCCTCCACTCCCCATTAAGGAAACCATTGTCAAAAATTCTCCAAAGCCAACTTCATGCTTATTAAGACAGAAGTGGCAAACTTCACGACACCCATGCAGATGGAAAATTCAGTTATGACTGCTTACTCCTACACAGATGCACTCTATAAGCACTTATATGAGTGCACGGATCATGCTATCCCCAACAAAACCAAGACACTATCCTCCAAAAAAGGAAGCCAATCTGTTGGTCCCATGCTATAAACAAACTTTACAACAGAAGGAAAAAACTGTTGCAAAAGAGAGCAAAAACCCATGAATGGAGGACCTCCCTGGTCAATCTCAGTAAGAAGCTGAGATCCCTCATAAAATCCTCCAAAACCAGCTATGAAAACAAGATTGCCACTGACTCCAAGGACATCCACAAAGCATTCTACAGCTATGTCAAGAATCTCAATGGTAACACCCAGATCTGCTCTGAGTTACAGCACAAAGGCACAAAAATTACAGAACCAACTGATATCGCCAACATCCTGGCTGATAGGTTCAGTGCTAGCTTTATCCCCCTCTCACCCCCTAAAGGGCCCATATTTATACCAGAAGAATGCAGAGTCCCTGTAATCACAACTGCGCAGCTAAAAATTGCACTCTCCAAAGTCAAAAACACAGAATCCATGGGACCAGACAACATTCCAGGCTGCGTTCTACATGAAATTCAGAATGAACTGGCCCCCCACCTAAGCACCATGTTCAATCATATCCTCATGTCAGGCTTTGTACCCACTGAATGGCACACAGCAACAGTTATACCACTCCACAAAGGGGGAGCCACCATGGACACTGAGACCTATCGCCCTATTAGCCTGACGAGCCTGGTCTGCAAGGCCATGGAGCATATTTATATATTTATTTATTTATTTATTTATTTATTTCAGTTTATTTCAGTTTGGTGACCAGGGAGGTCCACTGGGCTCGAGAGCCCATTTTCAGTGGAGGCCTGGGGAGAAAAGCTCCACAGTACAATGGTAAATCACATAATGAAAGATAACACTGAAAAATTCTATTACAATATTAAAATAATCAAAATTGGTGGGAATTCCAAAAAACAAATAGAAAAATCATTTTGAAATGAATTTAAAAACAATTTGATTAGGAATTGTTTAGGAATTGAAAGGCAGGTTGGTAGCATAAAAAAAAAAAGAAAAAAAGAAAAAGGTTTATAACAATAATAGTTATAAGTGAGTGAATGGGTATGAATAGAGAGGAATGAAGAGGAGAGAAGGAGGAGGAGAGAGGAGGGGTAGAAGTAGGTATAGAATTTTATTTACAGTAGGTTTTTCTTTGAGTTTGCAGGTGGCAGCGATTGAGTGTTGAAGGAGTGTGCCTTAGTGTAATGATTAGTGGCTGACCATTTTTAAGGAGATTTTTGCTGATAGAAAGAGATTAGCTGGGTGCCAGATGCGAGGGTTAAGTGGGAATAGAAGGGGGAGATCTGGGGGGGGATAGGGGGGGGTAATATTGAAGAGTGCATGATAAGCAGGCATAGTGTGAAAGGTGGTCTAGTTTGTTATGAGTTTTGTGGGCTTTGAGTTGGTTTGGGTGTTCGTGAGATTAAGGAGTTTGAAGGTTTTTGGAATTTGAGAGAGGATGAGTTGCAATGGTTTGCTTTGGTGGGAGATTTTATTGTTTGTATTTGGTATTTCAGGGTGGTGGTGGATAATTGATTATGGGAGGAGATGGGTAGAGGAGATGGGAGGAGATAGATAGAGGGAGGAGGTCTGATCTAGAGGGAGAGAAGTATAGAGGGTTTAGAGTAGGTTTTAATGTGTAGTTGGATTTAATGTAATTTTTTTTTGGATGTGGGTATTGTTTTGGTGACCCCTAAGTTTTGTTCAAATGACTTTTGGAGCTTTTGTGATGAGAGTGATGGAGTTGATGGAGCTAATTGTTGTGAAATTAGTTTATTTGTTATTTTGGTTGGAGTGAGTGAATGGGAGAATCTGGTATTGTTAGTTTTGTTAGCATTTAGTGAGAGGTGGTTTTTGGATTTGTGCATTTTGTTTGAGATTTGGTGTTTTGGGTGTAGGAAGCTTGAGATCAAAGGTGAGGCATCTTAGGCATATTAGAGATTTGAGTGGACAATTTTTTTATTGGGAATAGCTTTGTGGAGGTTTGAATAGCAGAGGAGCCAGCAAGGACCTGAGACTCACTTATTGGGGTAGGAAGGACAGGGGAGGAAGAGGCTGGAAGGAGGGCAGCTTAGGACCTGTCTGAACCCATTTTAGAGCTAGAGGCTGGTAGATTGGGCAGTAGTTAGAGTTAGGGATGGGTTTAGTTTATGAGAGAGGAGTAGATTAGGTTGGCTTTAGATGAAGTCTAATAGGACTAATGAAGCTTAAAGCCCATGTCATGAACCCAGAGTCACAAGATGAATTGAGTAGAGTGTAGGAAGGAGATAAGGGCGCGTTATGTATTATGTCCAGGGCGGAGCCCCATGGTAGGAAGTAGAGAGTGGGGTTGCAGGTGGTCAGGTTGGTAAGATTGCAGGTGAATGCATTTTGCTTTTGATTTGGGTGAGGAGTGGGTTTGGGGCTGGGGTTTTTTGAGTGGTTTATGGAGTGAAGGATAAGTTTGGAAGGTGGTGGGGATGAATATGGTTAGGAAGATTGATCTATTATAGAGGATGCTGATGGATAGATCAGGATGCTGATGGGAGAGCAGAAGGAGATTTTATATGAATTTTGCAGATAGAGGAAGGTTTTTGGAAGGGGGTTGGAGTTTTTGAGTTTGGACAGGAGTTTTTTGAGTTCAAAAGGGAGGAGTTCAAACAGAGTCAAAGAGAGGAGAGGAGAGAGAGTTGGTTTGGAGGTTGTTGGGGTTTGTTGTGGGGGTTGTTTTTGGTAGAGGTGAGCAGTTGATTGAAGGTGTTGGCAAAAGTGGTTTATAGTTTTATGGAATTTCAGGGGGTATCAGGCAGGATTGCCTGGGTTTAAGGTTTGCAGGGAGAGTCTGTTGGTATTAAGAGAAGTAGAGATGGTTAGAGGAGTTTTAGTAAGTTTTTATCTACACTATAACTTTTTATAGCGGTTTTTCATTTTATTTTAGATTTTTATAAAATACTTTTGTTTAGTAGCATAGTTGTTTGTAAGTAAGTTCTTTGTTGCATTATTTTCTATCTTTTTGAGGATTTTTCTTTGGCTTTATCTTTGTTGTTGCTTTTTTTATTTAAGTTTTTAGGATTTAACTCTTTTTTTAGTTTTTGAGCTAGGGGTTCATCTATTTGCTTGAATTTAGTTGAAGAAAGTGTTTTTAGTGGGGAGGGTAAGTGTTTTCGTGGGTTTCAAGTTAGAAAGATGGGGGAGAGCTGAGGAGGTTTATGGAGTTCATGAAGGAGCTGAAGCAGTATGAGTCAGTTTTAAGAGGTTTGGTTAGAGGGCAGAGGATGAGGAAGAGAGGTAGGTGAGTGTGGTCTTGGTAGTGGGGTAGTCTCAGTTTGGGTCGTGAGGGTACCAGATTGGGCCACTCTCTAGGTTGTTGTGTGGAGCAGAAGAGATGGGTGGTTTTAGTTTGGTGTGAAGAGATCCAGTCTAGTGTTAACTTGACTCCCATGATTTTGGTTTCATAATTAATTAATGTATTTTTCCCAGGTTATATTTTTCATAAGTAATATTAGGTTGGCTCATGGTTATATAGGTTTCCAAGATGATATTTGAGGATGTCCAATAGAGGTTTCTAGAATACAATTGTGGAATGTTAAAGGAAGGAATCAAAGTAATTGGTTTGTTACTTTTTTAGGGTGCCAGTAGAGATGGGAAGGAGTAATTATTGGAATTAATTGGGTGAAGATGGGTACCTATTTTGAAATTATGGAGGGAGGATTATCACCTTAGAGGGAGGGTGGAGAACTTTAATTAGGGTGTGGTTTTAGGTACACTCGGATTTAGTTATTTAAGGCGAGTTTAGGTAATTTATTAGCTAAACTTTGTTCGGTGAATGTGGCTTAATTTGAGCATAATAGTGTTTGCTTTTGTTAGTGAAAGTGGGTTTGTTGTTGGAGATATGTTTGGGTGTTATGTTGGGATTTATTGAGGTATTTAAGCAAAAGGTAAGTGAAAATGAGATAAGTTTGTTTTTTGAGTGTTTGGAGAGGGGTTGCATGTTATGTGTTGTGGATATAGGTTGGGATTTTGGAAGGAGGGATGTATTTGGTTTGGAATTTAAGGGGGGGTGAAAGTTTGGGATTTTAGGAAATAGTGGGGGTGGATTTGTGGAAAAATAGTGTTAAGGTTGAGAGGGAAATGAGGTAAAGGTGAGTAGTAGGTGGTATGGTATAGAGTAAGAATGGGTGGAGGAGGGAGGTAGGGGGGGTGGTAAGGGGTGAGGAAGAGCATAGTAGTAGTAGTGGGGTGGGGGAGAGAGAGAAGGAGAGAGGGTTATATAAGACATATCATCATGGAACTCATAAACAAAGACAATGGTAACCTCCAAACTCTGGACCCCACCAAGTTCAGGTTTGTGAAAGGCAGATCATGCCTTCTGAACCTGATCGACTTCTTTGAAACAGTCAACAAAGCCGTAGACGAGGGTAAGGCAGTGTACACAGCCTATGTGGATCCCGCCAAGGCTTTCAACACCATCCCCCATTCTGGAATTATAAATAAAGTCACTAAACTGGGTGTAAATCTATAAGTCATAAGATGGGCCACCAACTGGCTCACTGACAGAATCCACAGTGTAAAAGTTGCAGACTCCAAATCTGACTTCAAACCAGTAAAAAGTGGCGTACCACAGGGTTCAGTCCTGGGTCCTTCCCTGTTTGGTATCTACTTCTCTGAAGTACGGGATAACACAGAAGGCCTCTGGCTAATGAAGTTTGCAGATGACTGCAAATTAGGTGCCATAGTCAAGTTCCCAAACAACGTGGACATCCTACAGAAGGACCTCACTAAGACAGATGCCTGGTGTCAGAGCCATGGCATCAAGCTCAACACCAAAAAGTGCATTGTCATTCCCTTTGAAAAAAACTCTGTACCTATGAACTAACACATAGGTGGCAGTCCATTTAACGCTGAAGGCCTTGGGACTCAGGTGGACAGTAGTCTCTCCTTTGATAATCACATCGCCACAGTAGTCAAAAATCCTTTTATGTGCCACACCTCATCAGGAAAGGGTTCTCATCCAGGACAAAAGAGGTCATTGTTGCCCATTAGTAGGCTCTCATTAGACCCATTATAGAGTACAATGCCCCTTTTTGAATGTACCTCACAAGACATCTGCAACAGCTGGAAAAACCACAGAAGTACCTCACAAAGAGGATTACTGGACTGAAACAGATTCCCTATGCTGACAGTCTCAAAAATCTCCAGCTTTACTCTGTAGCATATGGCCTACACTGAGGTGATCTCTGCCTAACATACAAAGCTATGCCAAACCCAGAACTGTTGGACATGCTACACCTAAAGAAATCCTAATCCCTCTGAGATACACGCTCTAGGGACCTAAACCTTGTCACCAGAATAAATAGAATATGCTGGGGGGATAGATTCCTGTCCCAGAGACTTCCCATACTCTGGAACAAGCTACCTATCTATGTCAAGCAGAGTTGCTCATTAGCACTCTTCAAGAAAATTCTTGATGAGTGGATGGGAACTATGAAATTCACCCTGAGGATCACCTCTGTGGCTCTGCTAGACAGGGAAAATAACTTTCTTGGGTGGTGAAGGCCAGGGAACCTTGTTGGCTAGGCTTACATAGGCCCTTGGGTCGATAGCCTAATACCTACCTATGAACCTACATACCTATGAACGTAGGTCATAGATAATCAAATAGGGGAAGTTACCTCCACAAAGAGGCCAGTCACCAGTGGAGTCCCTCAGGGTTCTGTGCTGGGACCTCTCCAGTTTGGCATTTACTTTTCTGAAGTAAACGCCAATACCAAAGGGCTCTGGCTGACTATGTTTTCAGATAACTTCAAACTAGGAGCAGTCAGTGAATCCCCAAAGGACTTAACCATCCTGCAGGAAAGTTTGTCTCAAATAAATAACTGGTATCAAAATCATTGTCTGAAACTAAATGCCAACAAATGCATTATTGCATCTTTTGGGAGATCATCTATCCCAGGGAACTACCACACCGACAATATATCTCTAAGACTTAACCCAGTTGTTTGGGATTTGGGAACTTATGTGGACAGTGACTTAACTTTTGACCAATGTGTCCATTGTTGAAAGAAAGACCTTCTATACTGCACAGCTTATAAACAAAGGTATTGTGTCTAGATCTAAGGGTGTCATTGTCTCCCTTTACTTAGCCCTCATTAGGCCAGTCATTGAATATAATACCCTCTTTGGAATGCATCTGTCCACACACATGCAACAACTGGAACACCCAAAGAAGCACATTACCAAAAGGAGTTCTCTCATTATACTCTGTACCCTACAGACTGCTAAAAAGTAACCTGTGTTTGGCATAAAAGGCATCCTCCAACCAAATACTGATGGATCAACTGCACATTAGCAAGTCAAACGGCATCAGAAATACTGAGTTATGGGATCTAAACCTCTTCTGCAAAGTCAACAAAACTGTTTGAAGGGACATGTATATCTCATAGAGGATACTGCTGCTATGGAACAAACTCCCCATGCACATAAAACAAAGTTCCTCCATATCCATTTTCAAGTGCAAGTTAGATCTATAGATGGGATACAGAAAATTTACCCTAGGACTGTCCCCATACTGCTGATGGACAGATATGGCTCCTAAATGCTTTATCGCATGCATGGGTCCCCTCAATTTATCTATGGTATGATCCTCTTTATTCTCATTAGGGGTAATATATAATTATTGACCATGGGATGGGTAAGCCCAATCTATATCCAAATGGGTAGGTTATTTTGAGCACAAAAAGGGAAACTGAATAGGCTTAAAATGACCCTCAAGGGCAGCTAGCCCAGTACTTACATATGAACCTAAAACAAACTATGCCAACTGCATGAAGTCTTCTTCAACAGACAATTTATGCAATAGCATATTCAGTTAAAATGAAAGAAAAACATAATTACAGACTAAAACTAAGCATTCAAAATATGAAAGGTCTTGTTTGTGTGATAAATTATTACTTATCATATTATATCTTATTATCTTGGAGCTTTTCTACCCGGGCCTCCGCTGAAAATGGACATGTATCCAGTCGGACTATCCCGGTCAACAAATGTAAAATAAAATAAAAAAATGAATAAATATCATATTAGTCTCACTGCTTGTAACATGTTGTATGGCTAAAATTCTCATAATGAAACCCATTCCGTGAACTTGTAGTACAAGACATTTTATCTACAACATACATAATCGGTTACTAATTTGTACTGATAACACATCTGGAATACTCACTGTGGACCTAAAATGTTTCCAAATAAAAGCCGAGGTGCAAGAACCACACCATTAGCAGATCAGTGTGTTCCGGCTTATTATCTGAATTTGTTGATTTTTATCTGTGCATAGTGTACATAGTATATACATTTCTAAACCCTGCTTTAGAAGTTTTCAGTAAACCACAGTTTGCTGGAGATTTTGCCCATGGTATTTAGCAAAGCTGCTATATAAAACCAATGTCACAAAGGTAAATGGCATAAATTGAATGTGTCCTTTTCTGCTTCATGCATCGCCTTGCTACTGCTTTCTATTTGTCTACAGATAGTGGTTAATCATCTCTGTCTATATAACAAGGAAAGTCTTATTTAATTGCCTGCTGGGAATTGAGCTTTATTCACGGAATATCAAATCCCTTTTTAACATACAGAAGAATATGGTTTAGAATGTATGGTAAACAGCAATACAGCAACTAATTTACTGATAGTACTTATAACAAATTCTGTCTCATGTTCCTTATTTAGGCTGCAGTTGAACTGGTGATTGAAGACTAGCAACAAGGTACCAAGAAAAAAGTTATTAATATCTTTAGACAAATGGCATTCCTGTAGGTCTCTAATAAAACATGTGACATAAGGAGTTTACACTAACTCTCATAATAAAATCTGATTAAGTTTTAGGAAAAGAGATGTGATTGCTCACAAAATGCATATAGCCCCTAGATAAATCTTATAATTATATATGAGTTTTCTATTTGTGCACTTTATAAGCGGTTCACCTGTTCTCTGACATAACTAACGAGAAGATCGTGTTAATCGTTTTCTAAATGTGATATTGTTATGCAGCTACTCACACCACTGCTAATACTGCAAAGAATAAAAGGACTAATAATCTTTTCAGTGTCTATATTAAGAACAATGTTTTTAACAACTGGTGGCAAGTCTACCAGAGAAGTACTCAGTGCAGGCAAATATATTTATTCAGATTGCTTCTTCTCCTGTTCTCCTCTATGTGTTAAACCTTTCTACTGGGCTGTCCACTACTCCATATTTGCCACATTATTTTTCCAACTGTATGCACAATATGTTCTCATTATAAGATCAGAACTGTCTCCTCTCCTGGTTTCCATCAGAAGTCTGAAGCCCAGCTATGTAACAGCTTGTTACTGTGGACTGGGGTTTGGTTCCTTCCCAGAGTGTCTGTAATGTGGCACTTGAATATTTACATAAAATCTGCTGGTAGTTGCAGAATAGGTCTTGTCCCTCGTAAAGAGGAGAGTAAGGCGAATACCCACCCAACCAGTTTTGACTGAGCTGAAGCATGTCTTTTCAGCAAGAAAGGCTACACAGAATAAATATAATTATTTTTTTCCTCAAGTTGACTACAGTCTCTATCACAAACTAAGACATCATTGCAAAATGTTAACCAATTTGTTCAGAGTAGTTCTTCAAAGACAAAAACCTCTGATAAAAATCCTAGTTGTTGCCCTCAATTACCCAATCAACTCAAGCCATTGTTTGTTTCATAACAGACTTTGGATTACACTGTCTGCCTCACTAGGAGTAATCTTTGTCCTGAGCAGATACCAAGCTATGGAGGCAGGCAGGATCCATTAGCCTTTATCGTATGTTTATTCAGGTATGCTTTAAACACAATGACGTTACATCATAGATGCATTCCTCTTTATCATAGGCTTCCCTGAAGTATGGAAATAATCCATACTATTCCCATTTCTGAGATGGACAGTCAGCATAAACCTAAGTTATTTAATTCAGTTGCCCTACTGCATTTTCTACAAGGTTAATGCTAAAAGTGTAGTCCATGACACCAAAGTCTCACAATAAAACTTCTGTCTTGCTCAATAGCCAGCATCATATTTTTGGGAAAGGCCATAGTACTAACACTGCATTGTGTGTACTTTGTTTCAGGCAATGAAGTTAGGTCACCTCCCATGTGCAGTCTCTACTAATTTTTCCAAGCACTTTGAATCTGTCCATCACATTCTGTTAAGCAGTGATTTCCCCCCTGTATGCACAGAGTCTAACGGATAGCAATGGTTTGTTGACTACCTCTAGCAGAGAAATGTAAGAGTACATGTTGATCAAGGACATTCTCACATTCAAGCAGCCATATTCTAGTGACCCAAAGGGCTTTGTTCCTGGTCATTTGCTCTTTAACCTTGCTATTAATGTTTTCCCAGTTGCCCAGTCAAATATGAATATGGCCTATATGCTTATGATGTGGTCTTCTGGTCCTCAGGACACTGCATAAAAGAAATCACATTATACCTCTGCATTACTTTTCACAACTATCACAGACTAGATTGGTTTGGCCTCAGTGCTGATCTCATCTAATGCAAAGACATGCTGTTTGGCATTGAAAAGAGCCTAACTATAATTAACAGTTTCTGGATCACTACAGGGCTGGATGTCCAGCCATTAGGAAATGTCCTTGCCTATAAGTACTTGGAAATGTTACTCAATCCCTGGCCTGTGCAACATACTCTACCCATGTGCAAAAATTAACTGGAAGAATCATAGGATTATTTCATTCATGCTACAGTGCCTCAAAATTACTGACGTATGGTACTAAACACCCAGTAGGTGAAGATATTTTGCACCTTTCACGTGAACATGGAATACCTATTACTGGTGCTACCTCACATCATGACTTAAAGAAAGGTTATTATCTGCAGAAAATATTGTAGTTTCATTACTAGGAAACTAGGAGGCAGCAACATGCCTGGTAATTCAGAAAACAATATGCTGCTATTAATCTTTATTTTTTTAACTCATCTTCAGCATCATACCATAAATTTAAACCACATCCCCTCCCTAAATCCGAGGTTATCAGGTAACAACTCTCATTTCAATTTGCGGTGTCCCCAGATCTGCTGCATGACAGTTAAGGTGCCACATTACTCACTAACTTATACCAACAACTCATTTTGCATTAGAGCCCTAGTCATTTAGCATTACTTTCCAAATGAACTAAGAAAACTAAATAAGCAAATGCTGTTATGACTCAGCTCATATCCTATCTTATGGAGAAGCCCATATATTTTTCCTTTGGTGGTGTAACTTAGTTTGCAATCCCTCATTCACTATGTTGTCCTGTGTCTGCACTTGATTGGGATCACTTGATATGCAGTCTTATACGTAAAGATAGCAGTTAAGTAACACTACTTAGCTGCAGTCAGATACTCATTGGATCAAAACCCTCATCTTTCTTCCTATGACCGTGCTATATGCTTGTATTGTTCATCTTGTAACTGAACTTAATTATCATATTTTTAATTGTACTGCTCTAAGTTATGACTGAAACTGGACTTTTGCCAGGGTTACTTAACAGCAAAATAAGTACATGCATACATATATATAAATACATATATGATTATGGGCAGACTAAAGCAGCAGGTATTTCCAGAGAAAACTAGTGTCCAGAAAGGTATCTAAATGTGGCAGAAACAGGTTACTTATATGGAATCACCAGGCGTTGGGGTAATTACTTATTAATCAAAGTTCACTTTGCTGGATCATATATTTTGAATTTGCATTTAATAGAATGTGTTCTTCATTCATTTTTTCTCACATTCTAAAGAGAGGCATGCGGTAGGTGGATTAGAGATTCTAAATTGTGTGTGTGTGTGTGTGTGTGTGTGTGTGTGTGTGTGTGTGTGTGTGTGTGTGTGGAGATAGCCATATGGTGTTCTGAACATTGGCTGTAGGTGATTTGTTGACTCCCCAAACCCATGAGCAAAACAAGGAAAAAAAGAGGGTCAAAGCCAATGTAAGTGCATTTATTGAAGATATATATATATATATATATATATATATATATATATATATATATATATATATATATATATACTTTAACAGTGTAGGTAAGCAAATATGCAATACTAACACTGGTTTACTATTCTGTATCTGGTGTGTTTAGGGTTTTGAGTAGTCTGCAGAAGAAGGAGGCAATAAAGGTGCAGTTTTATAGCTGAAGTGCAGAGGCATTTAGAGCAACATAATGTAATGTTAAGGATACTGATGTTTGCCCTTTCCAGCACTGTTGTGCTGTCTCAGCATTAATATACATAGAGTTGTGGGAGCATGGCTAGTACATGGGGGCTTATACCTGTCAGTATTATTATTATTATTATTTTCATCAATTTGATTATCTGAGAATGTGCTTGTTATTTTTTGAAATATTTTGGGTTACGGCTACACATGAAAATCTGTCATAGATGTTAGGTTACCTGGTGCATTAAACCAGCGTAAACACTGTATCTCTTTCTTAGATACATAATGTTAGGTGTCTTTTAATAAATGTTTATAATTAGTAAGGTGTTTAGCTACTAACACTCTAATTAACAACTAGCAGTATTTAAGAGACTTGAACTTGTAGTGTTCTACAAGGTTGCTTACGGTGGCTGAAGTCACAGCAAATTCTGCCTGCCACAACTAAGCTTAAATATCAATGTTTTCATCAACCTTTTTTTACTGTTCAGGACTGGAAAGACATTTAGTTCTGGTAATTAAACCTTTCATCCATATTCATATAGCAGAGAAATACAATACAGATATGATGTACTGTAAATGACGCAACACTAAAAGTGACATGCATATTATCACAAGTTACTGCAGTATCTTTATTGCTTGTCAAAATATGCTGAACAGTATTCAGTCCATTTAATGCCCCACACTCAAAATATAAATAAATAAATAAATAACATGCAATCTGAACCAAATAATTCTCTGGCAGGACAGGTGACAGGACAACCAGCCAGTGTGCACTGTGCAAAAAGGTGTGTTAGAAATCAAAACTGCCACTTACTTTTGCTCTTGTTTTGAGACTCTGCACATCTCGGAGCTGTGCTTTCTTTAGCAATAAATTCCCAGACATTCTAATGTGTTCACATTCAGGCAACATAAAGGTAAGCCACCTGCATGTACGCAATTTATGGGTAGGTGAAATATGTTATACAACCTGTACAAGCTGGGCATGACGGATCCTTTTGACCATTACATTAATGTTAAAAAATAGGGACCATCAACTGTACTTCACTGAGCTGAGCAGTCATATCTCATGGAACTCCTAATACTGGGTATGCAGCCCAGATTTCAACCTGGTAGACTACAGGAATCCCACAGCACATGCAGCAGAAAAAACAGTAAAGAACCACTGCATTCTCACACGAGTGAAAAAGAAGTAATTGATAAGTTTCAATATAAAGTCCTTTCACCATATAAACTTCACTTAGAGTCCCACCAATTTTGAGTACTCAACAACAAAGTAACACTGCTAACATCAAATGTGTTATCTTACTTTATCAGTGGGGTGAAAATCTGTATAGGGTGGTATACATCTCGGCTGTGTCTGAGACTCTCATTACCCAAGTTTGTTGTATACATGTTAAAGAACAAATGTGTGTAGTCTCACAAAGTAATGACAACTCAAGCAGCTTGCACTTCTTGTATCTACATTCAAGTCACATGGAGATGGAAGATGTCTACAAACAGCTGACATAAAAAGATTCCAAACAAAAGCAAAAATCTTGTGGATGTAGATGAAATACCCAGCTTAACCACATTACCGAAAAGGTAAGGAATCACTTCTTTCAGCAGAGCTAGTAATGGCAGAAATGTGGGATCCAGAACAGTCTGTCACTTAAAGAAATGTTGTTTACAATTAAAAACGTCTGAAATAATTTTGATTAAAATTGAATCCACCTTTCCATATCTTTTTTTACTGAAAGGTAAATCAAAACAGTTTTAAATTAAAAACGATGCTTGAAGAATTTTTCAGCTATATTTGTTAATGTTGTCTATATCATGTCTGTGCTCTCGTCATATCACTATTTTTAAAATCAACAGAAAGGTTAATGCAGCTCATGGAAAGGGAGCTTTCTTTGTGGCAGTTTAGTGAAGCAGAGTGAGGCCAAGAGCTAATAATAAGCTTCTTCCTATATCCCTAGGTTTGATTCCATCTATTGTGTTACTATATATTAATTTGGATAGCCAAGGAATAAAGAAGGGCCTTCAAAATGAGGTAAATATAAGTTTCAAGGAAAGAATACAGTATTTAGGTAGAATATGAGTTTCAAAGTTAGAAAAAAAAGTTAATGTACTGCTACAAGCTTAGGTAGAAAAGCAAGGGTCAGAGACTGTGAGCAAGAAAACAATGAGAAAAAAGCCCACTTTACAAAGAATAATGTTGGCAAAGAAGGTTCTCAAGAAGTTTCTAGAGAGGGAAAGCATATTTTTGTGTCATTTGAGAGTGCTGCTGCTTTTCCCACTGTCCCTAGAACATTAATGATGACATCATATTTGTATGATCTCACCATTTCTTTTGTAATCAAAAAGATTACAAGCTTGAATACCCTTAGTTACCAAAACAGATTTGAATCCTTTCCCATATACTATGTATGTTACTGACATCTGCTATGATTTATTTTTAACATTAAGGGTCATGAAGAAACCTGCCTGGCTTGGCATCCCACACTATCCCAAGACAGTACCACAAAGACTAATACTAAAGATTTAAATCTTAACTATGACCAGAACAGGACAGACTGGCAGGAGAGATTCATCTTCCAATGCATACCACATTCATATCACTCAACGCCACCCACCATTGTCACTTTTAAGGCAAGTCCTGATAAATGGATAGGTGGCCACAAAATCTCCCTGGACATAAGTCTTTCTTAGAATGCAAAAATACCACCCAAAAACCCCTAAATAAATAAGGGGGTAGAGGGAGGAATGGACACACAGCAATGGAGAGGGTCCGAACATCTACATTATTTATGGGTAGTAACTAACTACTATTAAATCTCCCATTACTGCAGTCTGCCATCTGGGTGGGTAGTAGAATCCCAACAGGAGGAACAGGGAGGATGGCTAAACAAACTGCTAACTGCTAACATACAGTAGCAAACCAATGTAGCACCAAGAAGCCAGAGGTAAGAGATAGTGTTTGTAAAATGAATGTTTTTGTAGGTAGTAGCTGCCCTCTAAAATTTCCTTAGTAGCTCTAAAATAGTCTTAAGCCTCTCAAAAAAAAAAAGAGTAGTAGTGGTCTAGAGCTCTGATCCCAGCTGAGCCATCACTTTCCATGATTCCCCTTCAAGATGAGAGTAAACCAAACAAATGGCCATTAATCCACCAGGAAATAGTTTGTTTGAAGTCAAAGCAAAAGAAACAAACAAAGCAAAAAGCCTTCCTGAACTTGTACCTTCTGCTCAAATCTGGTTCTTTAATCACCTAAGAATATCATTAATGCAAAACTTTTTTCCACTTTATTTTATTTTTCCCCATAAAAGTAGGCAAATGTATAAATTGGCAGGCAATGTAATGTTAAAATCACTTTTCACATAATGGGATTAAATCGTAAAAAGTAGGAAGAGTACTGCTGAATCAGAAAAACTTTCAGAAAATCAAAAATGGCCAAATTGCCATGAGGGCCTGCAATTCAGATACCCTCTCGGCAGCAGTACGTAAAGACAACAAAAACAACTCAGCTCCAACACAACTTCAACAGGATAGTTGTAGCTGCTCTCCAAAACATAAAGTCAGCTTCTCAGGCCAAAAGGGCTCTTCTTGGGGTCTTAGTTGGGAGTCTTAAATGGGTTAAGCATATTTTGAGGAAAACTCTAAGGGTCACATTAATGGATGGGCAAAGTAGGTAGGAGGTCATACATGAGAGAAGGACAAACCCTTGTCCAATGCACTTCACAAAGATTGCAACAAACAACCTCAAACAAACAAATTTATGTATATTGCAAATGTTTAAATGAACTCCCAAAGAAAAAAATCTTCCAAGCCTTAGCTGAACCAAAAGAAAGTACTAGGGCATACAAAGCCGAAAAAGTTCCCCAAAACTTTATTTAGCTTCCAAAGAAAAGAACAACAAACTGAATCATCACTGCTACATCCCCCTGGGTCACCTGATGAGAGATCTGTGGTAATGGCCATAATGTCCAAGAATTCTGGTAATAAGAGAGGGGTGTCCCTGAAGTAAACCCCATCCGGGGCTAATCCGATCGAGAGGGGAAAATGCTCCTGACTATCAGTTGCGGAGGCTTGTCCCTCAATATGGATCTTCAACAAACCATTTTGGAAGAAGAGGCAGGTTGTCTAGGACAAATGCATACATGCAAATTTTTCCAACTGAAGGATAGTGCATCTATTTTCAGTTTTTGGAGTTTTGGACAGTTTCCAGAGATTTTTGAGCTTGTTACCGAGAGGAAGCGAATAGATCTATGTCTGGAGTTCCCTGTGTACCACAACTGTGTTGTGTTGTGATGATCTGAACACTCCATTTGTGAGTGGAGCCCTCTGTCTGCAGTCTGTGCTGAACAAATTTTCTTTCGTGGTAGAGAGTGAGTGAAAACTGGTTTTAGAGGTCTTGGTCTTTTTTCCTTGAAATAGAAACCCACAGGCTGACTCCGAGGCATCTGTCGTTAAGTCGATGACTGTTGTTGATGTGGTACCACAGAGTCCCTTTGTTTAGGTGGCATTTACCAGGCCACCATGAAAAGTAGGCCCTTGAATGCTTCCAAAGCAAAATCAGTGTCCAAGCATCTGAAGTGTTGATATGTAAGTGAAGTAGCTTTTGGGGCCAACCATCTTAATCTTCCTTTCCTGCAGTTTGGCATTGGTCGTGACTAGAATCTCATCTGCTCACCATGAACCCTAAGGCTTGAAGGACTGTAGGTGTCAGCTGGACATTACTGATAGCTGTTGGAAGTATAGGTGAAGATTTCTTTGCTTCCAAATCGTGGCTGTGCAGAGTCCAATTGCTGTTTGAAGTCTCACACCAGAAAACATCATATGGCGCTTTTTTGGGAAGTACCAGAATCTTCGTTCTCACAGAATACCCTATAGATCCTTAAAACTGTCATTACCCATTGGACATTGTTGAAGAAGTTCTTATTCCTGAGCCAGAGCGGACTACCCATATGTAAGGACTGCAGCAATGGGAGACGAAGAACATCTTATGTCACCCTCCGACTGGAAGGAGTTGCATATGCTGGTAAGTGCTAGCAAGGCTTTAATGGTGCTTGGACTAAACTGCCTTGTAGATCCAATGGTCTTATTGATTCATATCCTTTATTATTTGCTAGAGCTAATGATGCTACATTTACTGACATTATTCGTAAGGTCATTGTCACTTTTTCTAGGTGTGTAAGAATTGGTCTCATTTTAGAGTTCTGAGGCTAACCACTGTGGGGCAGATAGGAAACCCTACCATGATTGTTGCGTCTTATTGCATTATCAGTGTTTTACTCATTGAATTATGTATGGAGAGACATTTAATGGTTTTCACTTTCAGTTAATTCCTTATATAGAATACCACTGTGAGCATTAAGAAGAACAAGACAAGCAAACACCAGTATGCTATAAGGTTGAGGGGTAAAAGTGATGGCTGGAACTCAGAAACAGTATCTCCACTGGCGGTAGCCATTTCTGATTCCAAGACATCCCTACCTCATTACCTTACATCAAAGAGGTGGAACACCATGGGAAGCTGTCTCTCTCACCCACTACAAATGCTAATAAGGCATCCCAGGAGAGTGACATTCATGAATTAGGCGTGTACACACCCTCAGAAATACCTGTAATAAGTCCCTTATACAGCCGAGTGATTCATTAAAGAATGTGTGCGTGTATGTGTGTGTTTGTGTGTGTGTGTGTGTGTGTGTGTGTGTGTGTGTGTGTGTGTGTGTGTGTGTGTGTGTGTGTGTGCGTTTATGTGTGTGTGTGTGTGTGTGTGTGTGTGTGTGTGTGTGTGTGTGTGTGGCTGCCATTTCTCTACTCTCCCCTTGACCAACAAGTAATTCCTGCAATACTGGATGGCGAGCATTAGACACCAGGGGCACCCTTTACTAGAACTCAGGATTTCCATCATGAAGCATATTAGGGATTTCAAAAAGTATGAAACTCTAATGTCTGGCATTATTAATGGAATGCAATGGTCCAACCCAAGTGGAACATTACAAAACACCACTGAGTCTTTCTACATATTACTGTAAAATGTTACTAGAGCAATTCGTCTTGTACTGAAATCCATTTCGTGGACAATAAGAAGAATCAAAGTCCAACGTCTGTCATTACTGTAATCAGTCATGACTTACAAGGGACAGTGACAAAGTGGGACTGCCCTACAAACTCAGGGATAGCAAGAGGTATGACAGTGTGTCTATCAGTGTGTGTGTTTGGATGTCTGTATGTGTGTGTGGGGAGAAAATGAATAAAGAAGTACCTGTGTTAACTCGATGCATTGGCCACCAGCAGGGACTACAGCAAACACAATAGAAAAGGGCTGTCGTAATCACTGAGTGATTCTGACACATGCAAATTAGCGAACAATGAGGTATTTCCTTATTGTGGCTAATGTATCTCTGAAGTGCTGATTTCCATTATCATGCTCAAAGGCCCTTTTTCCCACAGTTTTACTTCTTGCAGCCAGGCCTGTTATAAACACATCCTATGAATTTTCAAAGTACAAAAAGTATTTGTTCACTGTTTTGGAGCAAGTACCTTCCCTGTGTTTCTTAAGTATAGTTAAACAGTCCACTTTTGCTGTACTGACAAGGTCAAAAAAGGGTGAAACACAGCATGTCTACAGCTAGCGGGGTTTGGTTTCATTGCCTTAATATGCCCATACAGACATAAAAAGTAAAAAGTTATGGGCATTCAGGAGCTATATAACCGAAACACTGGTACGTCCACAAATGGTCATTTGCATATATCCCATGGGCCCACACTTTGGCTGGGTCTTTCTTGCAATTTCTACTGAATGGTTTGTCTGTGTGATCTTTTTATCCTTTGCTCGGATTGTAGAGATGGAGACTTGGAAACCTAGTTAGAATTTAGAGTTGTTATGCTAATTAATCTTGAATGTGAATAGTAAGGCATGACTGAATGAAACAGTGACTATTAAAATGATTTAAAAACATGTTCTTTGAGGTTCACTGTATGTAATAAACTATGTTTACATTTTTTTTATATTAATGTTCAGATAGGTTGCAATTTTATTTTATCTTTGCACAGTTTTTAAAGATGTTTCACGAAAACGTGAATATTTTTTTTCTAATTTAGAAAGTGTTACATAATTGAAATTTACAGGTGATGCTTGAACACTATTTACAGTTTTGGTGAAAAGAGTTTTTAGTTCTGAGGGAGTGCTCAATAATTATTTAAATACATTTATTCATCAATTCACTGGTATAAGTGCTCTTTTATTGTAGCAGTCCTTACAGAGGCCTAAGAAGGAGAAGTACTGTATGCATTGCCAAATGGTATTTGTGAAGCCCCCTCTCCTGAGTGGATCACTTTACTCGAACTGTGGAGTGGCTGATATAACCTTTTCATCAGGCCAGCGAAAAATCTGCCATCTCCCCTTCTAAGAAATTTGGCATCTAAAGTGAATACCCTGTTTCAAACTGGTGGGCATCATTCATATTTCCTGGGCCCACTGAAGGGAGTATGACTAAAACACAAGGTCTCTGAGTATATGCTAACTCACCAGCCACTACAAATACAAGTCTCATTCTAACATCCACATGTTTGGGCATGTAGAGGGCCCCAGAAAGGCTGTGGTAACCAAGAAAAGACAGGAAGTGTCTAATGATAGACATCCTGTAAAATCATTTCATCCTGTCTGCAGGGTCTTAATAACCTTACACTCTACAGGGAAGAAATGACAATAACAGGAAAGTGCCTAGCTTTACGCCAGAAAAGGCAACCTGCTGTACCATGCATTTGCTCCTTGGGGTACCAGAGGTCACTTAGCAAAGAAATGGATCAGGTGGATGTTCTTCTGACTCTATAACATAGCCAGCATCTTAATGAAAACTGTGGGTATATGGAAAGGACAAAAACTCTGTGCTCTGCCTTCAGTGTGGTACTTTCCAGTGAAAATCAGTAGAAGCTCTTACTTAGCTCACAAAAACTAATCTAACAAAGGTATCCATCACTTCATGTGACACCATCTGGGTATCCTGCAATAGCTGCACCATGATTCCTTATAAAGTCATTTCACAGCACCTAAAGTACTTAAAGCACTCACTGAAGAAACTGAAATCCAGAATGGGGAACATGAGGTATGGGTAGACATAAAGGAAAAAGAGAAGGGAATCTGATGGTGCATATAGGGGATTTTCACTGTGTTGAGGCCTTACCCTGTTTAAAAAATAAACTCCTCTTGAAAAGGGGCATATGAGCTAGACTGCCTGAACTCCTCTTTCTACAAAGCATGCCATCCTGTTCAGGCATAGGGTTGTGTCTGCTTGCAGTTGCATGGTGTCTTAATAGGTAAAATGGCAGTGGGCCACACCTTTAGACACTTTTGATACCATTAAAGGAGTTTTGATCAACTATAATTTTAGACCAGTCTCAGTGAATTCTGAAAACATTTCTGTAAAAGATCCATTAGAGGGGACAAGTGAGACAAATATCTAAATGCCAGAATGGCAAAGTAAAATATTTGTGGCCATCTTGTTAAATGTTTTGGAATACAAGATGAACAACATATAAGCAAGAAATTGTTCTCTCTGGATCAAGTGCTGGATGGAAGCAATTAAGTGAGAGTCTACCCTAGGTTGCCTGGTCAGGATCCCATTTCTGTCAGCCAAGAACTACTGAATGTCATCTGACTTGTGGGCTTCTGTGGGAAAGCCTAGATGTCTTCAGTTTCCAAATGTGCCAACTTTAATAAGAGGTTCCAAAGTGAGGAATGGCTCAAGGCTCATCTTTCTCTCTGTAGCTACTCACTATGATGTTTAAAGGTAGAAGGAATCAGGGTTATATACTAGTCTCTTAGTAGACATCAGACTCAAGTTGACATCAGACTCAAGTTTTTGTCAAAGGAGGTCATCAGGTAGAGAGCTGTTGGAGACCGGTAATCTTGTTACCTTTATATGTCTTCTATATAACATTATATGTGTCTTCTGATTTCTCACATGAAACCAAACAGACAGAGACCCCACTTGCTATCACCTAGAGGGAAACCTCCAACTTACCCATACTTAGCCTAAGTCTGTAAGTGCCCATGCACTGATTGTTTATGTGGGACTGCACATGCGATACGTACAGTGGCGGACCCAGGAATTTGCAAAAGGGGGGGGTGCAGTTTGGCTTGTTGACTATCGGGGTAGGAGTGGGAAAGTGGGACACTGGTTTAGGTGGTTGTGGAAAGATCACTTTAAGAAGCTCTGACATCATGTATGGAAAGACAGCAATACACATTCAGTTCTACATGATGTTGCTGTGGATGTGGTAGTAGAAACAGGTAACATGGAACTTTGAAAACAGAAAGTGAAAAACGTTCCTTATAATGAGGTATATTTGAGAGGTATTGCTACTTGTGCTGTTAACTAATGAGAGGAACATCCTTTATCATTGGTTTTTAGTGCATGAGGTGGCCTGAAATAAAAAGCAAAACAAAAAAAAAGAAAACAGCATTTTCAATGGAAACTGATAGTCTGTGGTTGCTGCACTGTTTTTTTTTTTTTTTTATATTATTTGATTACTTACGGTGCCTAGGCAAAATAGTATACTGCAAATCAGCAGGGGATATGGTCACACCACATTTTTTTGTATGTAGTTAAATGCTGTGTAATTGCAATCTTGTTTTGGCCCTTCAAGTTATAGCCCCAGATCAGAGATATTTTAAATATTGGTACCACTGGCATAGAAAGTTAACAGAATAATAGGAGCTGACTGCATTTTGTGACGCAAAGGAAAACTGCAAGTATAGTAATGATCTTTAGTTGTTAAATGAACAACAGTTTTAAAAAAAAAATACATTAAATAAAGACATAAACAAATAAATGCATAAGTAAACAAACAATAAACAGTAAATCAGTTAAGAAGGCCATAGTAAAAGTTTGAGCCCAAATTTTTAGGCCTATGAAAATCAAGGCACAGATGATGGGATAATAAAACAGATTTCTGAAATTGAAAACAGATAAAATAGGTTGGGAGGAAAGTAGTTTGGTTTTATATAATATCTTCATATCATGATAGGACTCTTCTTATAAAGTCACTCTTGTAGGTGGAATAAACCCATATGCTTAATACCATAGTATTGCTGACAACATAATGTGCAAAATAAGTTGTCACCAGCCACTAAAGTAAAGATTAAAAAAAGGTTGTTCATGGGAATTTTGCTTCTGAAACTTAGAAGTTATTAGCATATCTTGAAACATAACTAATGGAGTGGTATATAACTAAAGTAATCTAGTACAGATTATTAGAAATGCACTTACACAGTCATCAAACTGGTGTCTGGTTTAAACCGTTTTATGTGTACAGATCATACAGACAACAGTCAAACTTGCTACAGAAGTAACATTCAAAAATGGTAGATGCTGTGCCAGTGGCTGCACATGACTGTTGTGGGAGGGTGCTTTTACATGCTAAGTGGTTTTCTTTGCTTCATATTCAATTTTGGAGGTGACGCATTTTTTGCTACCACATATATTATTTTCTAGCAAAGCTGTATTGTGATTGGAATTTGAGGGTTAATAAAAACAAATGCCTCAAGAGTCCAGTAGCAAAGACTTCAGACTGGTCAAACCATGCTATTCGTGCACACCCCAGCATCAGGGGTGCCAAAAGATGCTGAAGGTTTGGGGAGCAGAGGTTCAGAATGGTACTTGGTGACTCTAACAAGTCATTTTTTTTAAATATTTGCTTTGATAAAATAGCATACATGTGATATACAGCTGAAGTTGCATTAAAATAATTCCACTGAAATTTCATATAAAATTACAGAATTATTTTAGTGCCTTTCTTTACTCCATTCCATGTCTGAGTGATGCACATATTTTCACATGAATGTATGGTCTTATTTATTTATTTATTTTTAATCATTTTTTGACCGGGTTAGTCCCATTAGACTTGTGGCTTTTTCAGGGAAACCCAAGGCAAGTACACTACTAGGGGAACACCTACACTTTTTGATAGGTGCCATGGGATCTTTTACTTACACCTGAGCTACCACCAACTCAAGCAGATGGAACCTCACTTTGATATCTCATTCCAAGGATGACACACTCATCTTGGTGTGGGAATAGAACCCACAGCCTTCCACACAAAAGGTGGGCATGCTACCTCTTGAATTACTGAAGCTGCACCTTTCTGATACTGTTGTATACTCTTCACACTGCTAGTCTGTGTGGCAGGAACTTGGATGAATACAAAAATGTGAGACTGCAGGATTAACAGCCAACATTAGAAAAATACCTGGACTCCTCTGTGGCATCTGAATATTGCAATACTCTGTGTGGTATTTAAATATTGCAATACTCAAACTATATTGTGTTAAACAACATCTGTAATTGGCGAATAGCTGGAACTCTGTGGTTTCATTCTGTTTCTGGCTGTGGTCTTAGCAGCTCAGTATACACTTTATATTATGAAACTGAAAGCCAAACTACATACCTTGGCTATTTCTGAATTCATATCAGGGTGTACAGTGGGCTGTCAGTACTATAATTAGAATTAGACTGAAAACATATCTTCCATGCTTCTACTTTGTTTGGCATGTCCAAGCATTTTGGGGTTAATACACACTGCATTTGTTCTTTTAATCAACCTCAGAACCAATCAATCACAGACTTTTTGCTACCAAAATCTGTATTACAAGCTTTCAGAACTACTAGCATTTAACTTGTAGAAAGCAATAAATAAAACATAATTCAAATTTGCATACAGACATTTTGGGTTATAGAAGCAAAACAATCATTTAACAATTAAAAATTGTAAATGGAGAAATCATACATACCATTATCACAGTTCCACTTGAAAATACAGCTACTGATACACTATCATTATTATAATTCCACTTGATTTCATTTATAAAAGTAGTAATGACAGCAAACTCCAGCAAAACAACAGCAGTACTTGGAAGGGCATAAAACCGGTCCAAGTAAAGTCCACTGTTGAATAACTAACCTTTCAAAAATAGTAGAAGAGAGTAACAAAACAGAATTGCATTGATATTTATTAAGCAGTGGCAGAAACTTTTCCAGAATCCAAAGACTACTTGCCTGGATCAAGCAATTGCTACTCTGCTGTACGGTATAGTGGTTTAGGGCTCTGTTTAGTCAATGATAAAGAGAAGTCTTGCAGCTTGCAAAATTTGGGTTTAGATAAACCTTCTGGCATCTGTTAATTCAAATCATGGGGGAGCCATGCCTTGCTTGGATGCTTGCTTTAAAGTAATCAGTTATGTACAAACATATAATAAGTAATATGATCACAGGAAGCTCACGCACATGCACACTTAGGGTGACCATTAAATCACCCATATCATGCTTGTAGGATATAGAAGGAAACTGGAGTATCTGGCAAAAAAAACATATACAGGGATGATTTACAAGATCTCCACAGGAGCTTCCCTGAATAAAAACTATATAAACTAAACTGGAGAAGTACAGTGAACCAACAATACTAACTGGTATGTCACAATTAGAAAAAGCTTGGCATCAACGACAGCTAGTATTATCCTCCCAATTCCAAATTCATGTATTCTTGCTCTATACATTACTACTGATCTTTGTCTTCTTTCGGCTGCTCCCGTTAGGGGTTGCCACAGCAGATCACCTGTTTCCATTTCTTCCTGTCCTCTGCATCTTGCTCTGTCACACCAACCGCCTGCATGTCCTCTCTCACCACATCATTAAACCTTATCTTAGGCCTTCCTCTTTTCCTGTTACCTGGCAGCTTCATCCTTAGCATCTTTTCCCCAATACACTCTGCATCCCTCCTCAGCACATGTCCAAACCAACGTAATCTTGCCTCTCTGGCTTTGTCTCCAAACCTTCCAACCTGGGCTGACCCTCTAATATACTTATTCCTAATCCTGTCCATCCTTGTCACACCCAGTGCAAATCTTAGCATCTTCAACTCTGCCACGTCAAGCTCTGACTCCTGCCTTTTTGTCATTGCCACTGTTTCCAACCCATATAACATAGCTGGTCTCACTACCCTCTTGTAGACCTTCCCTTTCACTCTTACTGGTACTCATCTGTCACAAATCACTCCTGACACTCTTCTCCACCCACTCCATCCTGCCTGTACTCTCTTCTTCACCTCTCTTCCACACTCACCATTACTCTGAACTGTTGATCCCAAGTATTTAAACTCATCCATCTTCGCCACCTCTACTCCCTGCATCCTCACCATTCCTCAATCCTCCCTCTCATTCACACACATATATTCTATCTTAGTCCTGCTGACCTTCATTCCTCTTCTCTCTAGAGCATATATCCACTTCTCCAGGGTCTCCTCCACCTGTTCCCTACTCTCACTGCAGATCACAATGTCATCTGCAAACTTCAAAATCCATGGTTGATATTGTTTGATTTTACCTGTTCTGTCTGGCATGAGTAGAAGTGATTTTTTTTCTCTAAATGTTTAGTATTTATACAATAACTGACCCCTGAACTGCTGAGCATTATGGATACTTTCTGGTGCTTTTCTTGGAGTTTTTTTTAAACATTTTCACCTATCTTTCTCTTCAACCTTCCTTTTCTCATGCATTATTTCAACACACCCTAACAGGCCAAGAGAGCACAGTAAGAACTGTAGAATAAATAGCTAAATTAACCTAGTTGTCTGGGGGATGGTTACAGGGTTATGATTGTTCTGAGGTGCATTTAAATTTTTTTAACCATTGACTTACAAAAACATGAGTAAGAAAAGAAAGTCAATATTTTTCTTTCAATTAAGAAATGGACTGTTTCTGACAAAATAACAGTTCATAATAAATTGAGAGGACACATATTAATGAGGATACACATCATATTTTGGAGTAGTGCCTGCCTCCCTACTCCTCCCCTAAAAAGTGGTAACTTTTTTGTATATTCCTCTACTTTTACTTTGCAATGAAAGCCAAGGCACAAATGGCTGCAGTTATACTTCAGCTGACCACTGCCAAACATCTATACAGCATGTCTGTTTAACCTTGCCTCCAAAAAGACATCCACCTTCTGTGTACCAATCCATTGTCAACAGTGGGATGAAAGTGAAAGTTAAACAGAATGCAATAACATACTTCATGCTGTTGCTGCCATACCCATATAAACAGCATGTTTCCTTATACCTACTACCAAAAATTTAGCCATCTGTATACAGATCTAATGTCTGACTGAGAAGAAGGTGGGGAAAAATAACGTTCACAGCAGTGTAGCCCAAGTTGTTGCACTTAAACACACTGACCCTACAACACACTGACCCTACATAATCTATAACAACCTTCTGTGCATACCTTTGAGATCTGTAATGAAAGTTAAACAAATAATAAAAACACCATCCCCCCAAAACAGACACACACACACACACACACACACACACACACACACACACACACATACGCCTGCTCACACGCACACACACACACACACACACACACACACACACACACACACACACACACACACACACACACACACACACACACTACATCAATCTTTTGTGCACACCTCTGAGCAGGGCTGGTTTTAGACTCTACGATATTCAGAGCAGAGGATACACTCATATAGCCTGGGATGTGGGGGCCACCAGGTTGCCAAAAGCTCTTGAGAGTCTGACTGTTAGATGGTGCATTTATGGTGTTATATTTCAAAGATAGTTACTTGATAAATTTTCTTTTTTTTCTTTTCACTTGCTAATTTTTTTTACTGCTATGCAAAAGAGCGGTTCCACAGATAAAATATGTGACATTATTTTTGATCTTGCACTTAAATCCACAAATGCTCACATACTGAAACTACCCATAAAAGTCACCACTGTCAGTAGATGCATGCACACATACTCATACAGATAGATACATGCCAATGCACCAATGTCATAGCTTTGAGGTGCTGGAGGAACCAAAGTATATGGATAAACTGACACAGAGACAGGAAAGGCATGCAAACTCCACAAAGAAGAAGCCACACTCAAGAACTCAACTATAGCCAAGTGCTAAGATGATAGCAATACTACTCACTGTACCACTGTGCCAATACGCAGTTGTTTTCATACACATCCTGCCCTTGGCAGACCCTTGGAGACAGACACTTATGTGCAATGCTGATGCTTGTGATGTAACAGGAAACAAATCACAGCCAACTTGTTACTTTTAAATGCAATCATATAAAACTAACTTTATACTGATTTCAACAAATATTATACATTATGTGATGCTAATACTGCTACAGCAAATCAATGAGTGCTGATTAACAGTAATCAAACAACAGCAGGGATGAGTCACTTTTTTTCACAGTAAGCCTCTATACCAATCAATTACAGTTACTATACTGATTCTGTACACCTCAAATATCTGATTGTGAAAAAATAACAACAATCATAGTCAAAGTAATGTGCTTCAAGTTAGTTACTTCCACACAGAAACGTATTCCATCTTACATCATGCAAACTCACAACAGTCCTGCAAAGCCAAATTAGTTATGGATTAAACCAAACTAATAATAAAAGAGTCAGTTATTTTCATCCACAGGAGGCCCCACCCCAGCCAGTAGTTATAGCCACTTCTGCATAAACTTCAGACATCTGACTGCAATAAAAATAATCGCAAGGTATTGAACTTTTTCTTTGTTCCATAGAAAAAAGTATCTACACATTAAAGTATTCCATGTTACAAAACATAAATTAAATCAGTCCTGCAAAGCCAAAATAAATAAGTGACTATATAGGTAAAGATCACTGGAGAAGGGAAAATCGTGTGAAATCTTATTCACGTAACTGCCCCACCTGAGGCTCTACAACAATGATGACGTGTTCTTCTTACCTTAGTGCAGGTGAGCAAACAGTGTGCGTGCACCGACCAATGCCCCGATAACACAGTGAGAACATGTACAATACCAATTACTGCAAGAGCAATGAACCTGGCCTCGGGGTACTCGGATACCCCATAAGTATCAAGCCAAAGCTATAACCAAGCAGGGTAAAACCCAGCCAAGAATGGCAGTACCGTGCCACGAAATAGCCAATGACGACGTCGGTATAGTGTCACTGATCGGACTAATTCATCCGAATCTGGCACAAAGGTACCATTATTACCTGTAGCCAGCTTACACAAACCATCCGCCATGTCTACCAGTAGTCTTCCGGCTACGTCAGCAGCATTTGGCTTAGCAACCTTCATTTCCGAGTCCGCCACGTGGGGTAAAGTTTGACAGATTTCGTTTATCGAATAGGTTAGCAGGCTGCTATTCCTAAAGCGACCAGTTCAGTCATATCCTGGATGTAAAGAACAAATACAAAGAATAAAAATAAGTGTACAATAGCTGTCCTTCAAGTACCTTGTGCTCTTTTTTTTTTTTCAGCTGTTCCTCAGACAAGCTTCTCTCGGTCTCACTGTCTGAAAGATTTGTAGTCATGATGGGAGATGCGTTATAAGAGACACTCAGGATCTTAGGGTTATCAAGTCTTCTGTGGTTTGAAACTGGAAAATGTACAAGCAAATGAGGTACATTCTTAACTGTGTACCACTTTTGTTGTATATTTTCTGATTTCAACTGAGACAGTTAAAAAGCAATTTTTTATAACATTCTGTAAGGGTGCGTAAAAAATAACAAAGGGGAGGGCGCACGCCCCTGCACCAAGGCCTAAATCCACCACTGAAGTGGATGTCAAATTCTAGCAAAAAAATTGAAACAGTATTTGGCATTCAGACCTATCAATGGATGACTCAGGTTTCTTTTTTCTCACTAGTATGAGTCTTCCACGCTATTTGTTTTCTGAATTTCTTTCTTCTTGTTATGAATTAGTAAAAATGAGATAACTGTTATCTTTTTTTTCTTTTTAGTAGTATTGCTATATGTGCCCTGAAACACCAACCCTTTCTCTAATTCAATACTAACTGAAAAGAAATCCCCAGCTGATATTGAAATAGTCATGTTAGAAGGTTAATACAATACCAATATCTTTGTGCACTTTCAGAGGAGGAAAATGGGTTACATATTGTGCAAAGAACACTGTGGTATTTTTTTAAAACTGTGAGTTCACCATTTACACTGATGTTAAATAATATTACAATCTATGCATTTGTTAACTGACACATGGAATTGTTCTGATATTAACCATGTAGATTCTTTTAAATAATCTTGTAAATATAGTTCATATCTAATAAGGTGCTTATTATGCTGCTTTTACTAGTCAGTATGGGAAAGCTAATTCAATTCGAATAGATGCTGTTTCTCTTTATGGGCTAACTGAGAAATTGAAAATGTCATGGGCCACAGCACGGTAGTTTTTTGTTTAGTTTATTAGACTGATGTAGATGGTAGTTTTAACTACAAAAGTAATTAAGCTCTTGAGTTTAATGATCAGCCTTTCCTTGAGACACGTCCGTTGCAATGAACTATAACTGATCAGTCTGAAAGCAAAAAAGTTATTTGGAAAATATATGTATAAGTGGGATGTGGTGTAAAGGACAAAGTAGTAATGATTGTTTCCTTTCCCTTTGTTCCACCACTCCTCCGTAAATAACACAAGGACCTGGTTGCAGTCTAAATTTGATTTTATGGACTTGTAAAAGCATGACTGTAGCCAAATATCTGGTGTGGAAACAATGTCATGCAGTGTTTGATTAAGATGGGAAAGAACATGGGGACAACTAAATATACTATTTTATTAACAAAAAATTGTCAATATAATTTTGATGTGAACAGATTAAACCCATTTCCACCAACGGTAGCACAGAATTATACTGGACAGCTGCTTTTTAGTGGAATCCACAAGTATGTTTGCTGGTGCTAATATAGACAATTTCAACTTGGATTTTAGTGGAATGAAAAATATAAAGCATAATAAAATAAAGATAATTTCGTATAGGGGGTTGGAAGAGCAAACATTTATTTTGCATTAAAATGTATTTTTTTCTTAAGTTTTATTCCAAAATGCACAGTAAAAAGACATATTCAATTATTTCAGATGGCTTCCCTACTGGTGCAAAAATATAAAGTAGATGAGAATGCAACTCATCAACCACAAATGGATGAATCATACATTGTTTATCATAGATTCTCACAGCAAATCATTAGTAGCAAATGTCTTATTACAGTGCCAGAACAGATTCAATTTTTGTAGTTATTACTTTTCTCCATAGATATGTAATTTTGGAGTTAGTATATACTCATAAGGGTATGGAAGGCAGAATCTCCCAGACAGGGGAGCATGGAGACTTGGCCCCTGCAAAAAATATTATGATTCATGTCTAAACAAAATTATGTTTGTATTCAATTAAAGCTTCATTTAGATGTTGCACCAGAATCCACATCTCTTCTAAAAATCACACAGTTTATTGAAGCACCAAAACAGTGAAGCACAAGATCAACCCCAAACAAAATAAACATTAACGCTCTTGTATTATCCACACGTTTTCTTCAAAAAACTTCATCAGATGTGAATGCCATTACAAACGAGATTGTTCTAAATTCCTTCGTTTCGTTGTTTTTGTCAAACACTTTGGTCACCTTCTTTTGGTTCATTTAGATGTTACTTGATGATTTATTACAGATTCATTTCAGTTTATGTGTTAAAATGGCTGTAGGTGAAGACTATACAGTCACTAGTGTAATTAAAAATGCTATACTCTAAACTTTTAAAGAGTAGCTATATATAATCGCTTTCTAGTTTTGATATTTCATGGTGTACTGTTTTATTTTAAATGTAATAAGTTTTCATTTATTTGTTCAGTGGCTGGAAGACTACTATTCTTAACTTATCGTTATGCAAGTTTCTTTTCAAGTCAAGAAGACTACGGAGGTTTATCAAGCCCTATGATTCTAAAAAATTTCACCATGGCTGCTGAGATCTACAGCCAAAAGGGATTGTTTCCTAGATCATATAGAATGCAATTCAGAGACACATTAGCTGCAGTGAGGAACAACCACATTATCAGCTAATTTGCATGTCTCTGAACTGTGTGGCATTACCTCTAGTGCTAATAGGGTCATAGGTTCATAGGTGTGTTCTAGGTTAATGGCCCTGGAGCTTATATAAGCCTAGCCCCAAGAAGATTCCCTGGTGGCCCATGATTGCATTGGAACAGGTACCCCTTCATTCATTATCACATAGACATAGACACACACACACACACACACACACACACACACACACACACACACACACACACACACACACAATAACATGCCTCTCACTTGACTTGAGCTAACAGAATATCCCTAATGTTTCTTCTTATTTTTCTCCCTGACCATCATAAATCATGGATGAATACAGTCAGTCAACAATGCCATGTATCAGAGTTTCATTCATCTACTTTTTTTTAAAAACTGCATCATGATACCTGTTGCTCTATTAAGTTTTTGAATGAGACAAAGAGATATTTATAAATTATCCATCCAGCTTTGTCTGGAAGCCTTCAACATGGCTATTTAGACATACAGTGTTTCCCCAGAAATGGACATAGTCCAATCTTTCACAATTGTACTGATCCTGATTCTACCCCTGCTCTGTCCTTCAAAATTCTTGGACTATTAGTCGGTCAATAATGCCAGACATTAAGAGTCTCATACTTCTTACAGCTCAGAAAATACAAAACACTGAAAGCTCTCCACAGTTACTGTATTGAATGAAACCCTGGACTACTAATGAGCTGCTTTCTGTGCCAATTGTACAGTGTTTGAAATGTTCACCCATTTCACATTAACTTTTTTTCAGTGACTTAATGAAATACATTAAACGTCTTGATAAAACCAAATTGTATAATCGCTCCCAGCAAAGTAAATGCCTCTTGGCTTACAAAAAGTAAAACATAAATCAGTCCAATGAATATAGCTAAGACATGGCTTGAATGAAAGAGTCACACTCAAACCATTCTTAGCTGCCCGCCCTTATAAACATTAAGCAACCATGTAAATGTTGGAAGTTCTTTTTATATTGTTCCATAGATAGTTGTTAGTATTGGTTTATATATTTGCTATTAATATTTTATCATGTGTATCTATACATGCATTCACACACGTATATATATATATATATATATATATATATATATATATATATATATATATATATTATATTTTTTATATTTTTTGTATATGTTTTTCATCTGGGTTCAGTGTATGTGTGTGTGCATATGGATATATACATATATATATATATATATATATATATATATATATATATATATTTATTTATATATATTTTTTACAGTTTTTATATTTATGTATAGATATTTTATTATATACGTGCATCAGTCCTGCTTTAATCAAGTCTATGTCTTTAAATCTATAATTAGTTAATTGATAGGTGTGTTCATGAAATGGTATAAAGCATTTAGTTTTTGTTAGAGCAGTCATTGAAGTCTGAAGAAGCGTTCTAGCAACGTGAAAGCGCTTACTTTTTAACTGCAGTAGAATAAAACAGAGTTTCAGTTCCAAGCTGTCGTGGTGTAGCCTCTTCTGTTGTTAAACATTGGATTTTTGTGTTCTTAAGAGGCTCCTTATCCAGTGCTGCTTTGGTTTTATTTTTCAGTTTTTTTGGTCTTTGCAGCTCTGGAACATGGCTGAAAAAAATGTAAATGATGTGAATCGGAACAATGGCTTTAAAGGAGTTATATTGATGTCGGACAACCCGTTGCTGAGATATACTAGAGTGAGTTAACTAAAGATGGATATTGTACCTCTGATATGCCCAAGAACATTGAAGTTATTCAGTTAACACGTAAACTTGAAAATACTATGCAGAAATTGAGAAATACTCAATGGCAGCGACATCATATGGATGCTTGTTTATCCTTTAAGGTAATACCTAGAGGTTTAAGAATATTAAAGATGCCTACTTTTGGAACTATATATCCTGAACTTCTCACCAAATGGCAGAAGTTAAATTTAGATACAAGTTTTGCATATATTAAACTGCTAATTGAACAATATAAAGAGATTGAGCAACAGCTCACTTATGAAGTTATTTCTTTAGAAAAGGATTTGAATGGTTTAATGAATGAAGCTGAGAATGGTCAATTACTAACAGATATAACATCAAGACTACAAATATTGGACAATAAATTGCTTTTAGATAAAAAGAAAAAACTGGAAAGAGATCTTGTCGATTTCCAACTGGGTCAGGTTTTCTTGTGGTCACGAGATAACACAGGTGCCTATAACAATAAATCCAATGTATGGAAATCGACTGGTTCATCAAATAGAGATATCTCTAAAAATTCTTCATCTTTGATTATGTCACAGGGCACGCCCACAGCAACTACATCAGCTATAGCTGTTCAGCAAGGAATATCCGATGATTTGGCAGTGGAGAAGGAAGCAGCAAACGTTCATTCAGTTAGCGCTTCAGTTCCTGTCATTTCCACAAATGTACAGGTGCCTTCTACAACGCCAAGAAGCTCTGATACATTAATTGACGATAATGTTTCTATAACAAATGGATCTACTAGCACCAACATTGAGATAATGCTATCAACAGTTAATACACATAAAGATCTTGGCGCCAAAAGTAAGCCTTTTGATTCTACAAACAGCAGTGGTTCTTCTTCCTTCCCTCTACCGATACGGAAGGTATCGCAACTGAGTTGGTCACCAGAAGGTACTGTGAGAAAGAGAAAAATGATCGAGGAGAACACAGAATACAAGAAAAAGGTACTGAAGCCACAAATGAGGAACTAGTAGTAAATATTTCTAAGTATGTTTTAACTGACTATGAAAGATCCTTATTGAATCGTGGTTTATCTTTTATACCTTCGAAATCAGTTGACATAACTGATTTCATTCTTGATATAAAGATGTTTGTTCGACAAGTTGGCTTAAATCTGATTTTTGGAAATGCTGATAATGTTGAGTATAATACGTTTGTTAAACCTTCAACATTTGTACCACAAGGCCATCCAGTTTTGGAAGCCTTTGAAAAGGCCTGTGAGAGAGATTTGTTTGAGTTGTATAGTTCCAAGAACAAACCCCTATTTTATAATCTTACTTATGATGAATTTCAAGGTATTAGTAGGTTACAAGAAAATCCTGCAATAGTTATCAGACAAGCAGATAAAGGGGGAGCAGTTGTGATTTTAGATACAATATTTTATGATCAAATGATGACTACTATGCTGCAAGATGTTGAAACTTATCGTATATTAAATATTTCTGAGCTCAATGATGTAATTAGAAATGTACATGCTGAATTTTATGATATGTTTCTATGTTCTACTATTGATGCTGATTTATATAAGTTTTTACAGGTAGATCAACCAACTATACTTATACTTAGGGGTTTACCAAAAATCCATAAGGACCCAGTGCACCCTCCACTGAGACCAATTGTCTCAGGGAGAGGTTGGCTGCTAGAACCTGCATCAATATATATTGAAAAACAGTTGAAACCAGTTGTGAATAACACCATGACTATATTAAGAGACACTAAGGATTTTTTAGAATTCTATGGCATTTATGCAGCTACTTCAGATATTAATAATGAGACTGACTTACTTGTAACTTTAGATGTAGTCTCACTTTTTACACGCATTCCTAATACATCAGGTATGGAATTTTTGAGACTTTTCCTAATTGAGAAGGAAATACCCAGTCATTTGATTCTAAGGATTTTGGCACTCCTAGAATTAGTTCTTATTAACAATGTTTTCCTATATAAAGAGAAATATTATTTACAAACAAAAGGGGTAGCCATGGGAACTCCATGTGCAGACTCTTATGCCAACTTAGTATTGGCCTATTGGGAAAACATATATGTGATAGGGAAAGACAACTATAAAACTGAGATAAAATTCTATAAACGTTTTGTAGACGATGTTTTTCTCGTTTGGGCAGGTAATGAAGATGAGCTTAGTAATTTTCTTCAATATATCAATGGAACAACTGATTTTTTAAGTTTTGAATGTAGAAGCTCTAGTTACAAGACTGATTTTTGGATATTCAGATTTTGAAAAATGGGAAATATACATTCTGAGCTATATAGAAAGGACTGCTGGAAAAATAACATATTACATCATACCAGCATGCATCCTCAGCATATTTTTTCCAATATTATAACAGGACAGAGTTTAAGAATATCTCGTCTAACCACAAATGAGGAGTATTTAGCTCTACCCAAGAGCTATTGGCTAATAACTTAACAGCACGAGGTTACAGTATAGATGAAACACAAAGAGTTTTTGAGGCCACTGGACACTACAGGAAGAATAAGGGCAGACCATATTTTTATAAACATAGTAGAAATGATTTAGAGACAGAGAGACACATTACCAATGAGCAAACTAGTGAGCAAACATATGAGAGACTTACTATCCATTATTCCAATCAGATTTCGAAGGTCAAGCAAATAATTCATAGGAATTGGAATATCTTGACAAGTGATGAGAAAATAACTCAGATAGTAGGTAAAAAAAACACGTTTTTCATATAAAAACACCAAGTCTTTGAAAAGACTTTTATGTTATGAGAATAACAATAAAGGATTGATCACATCAGATAGACATGGAACTTTTCCATGTAGAAACTGCAATCAATGTAGTTTTATGTCTGGTGAAAATCATTTTAGACACCCTGACACTAATCAGTTATTTCACTTTAACTTTTATGCAGACTGTAAGTCGAGATGTGATCTATCTTGCCTCATGTCAGATATGCTCATGTTTTTATGTGGGCAAAACCAATAGAAGTTTAAGGGAATGTGTCAGGGAGCATATATATGTAATCAACAAAGAAAATGAGACAAACGCCTTAGCTTATCACACATTGCAAAAAGGTACATTGCATAAATTTAGATTTACCAATAGACTAGGGAATATTAAGAACTATACAGAGGAAAGAAAACAAATGGATAATAAGATTGCAGAGTTATAAAGGGCATGGCTTGAATGAAAGAGTCACACTCAAACCATTCTTAGCTGCCCGCCCTTATAAACATTCAGCAACCATGTAAATGTTGGAAGTTCTTTCTATATTGTTCCATAGATAGTTGTTAGTATCGGTTTATATATTTGCTATTGATATTTTATCATGTGTATCTACACATGCATTCACACGTGTGTGTGTGTGTATATATATATATATATATATATATATATATATATATATATATATATATATATATATATATTATATTTTTTGTATATGTTTTTTATGTGGGTTCAGTGTATGTGTGTGTGCATATGGATATATACATATATTTATATATATTTTTTTACAGTTTTTATATTTATGTATAGATATTTTATTATATACGTGCATCAGTCCTGCTTCAATCAAGTCTATGTCTTTAAATCTATAATTAGTTAATTGATAGGTGTGTTCATGAAATGGTATAAAGCATTTAGTTTTTGTTAAAGCAGTCATTGAAGTCTGAAGAAGCGTTCTAGCAACGTGAAAGCGCTTACTTTTTAACTGCAGTAGAATAAAACAGAGTTTCAGTTCCAAGCTGTCGTGGTGTAGCCTCTTCTGTTGTTAAACATTGGATTTTTGTGTTCTTAAGAGGCTCCTTATCCAGTGCTGCTTTGGTTTTATTTTTCAGTTTTTTTGGTCTTTGCAGCTCTGGAACATGGCTGAAAAAAATGTAAATGATGTGAATCGGAACAATGGCTTTAAAGGAGTTATATTGATGTTGGACAACCCGTTGCTGAGATATACTAGAGTGAGTTAACTAAAGATGGATATTGTACCTCTGATATGCCCAAGAACATTGAAGTTATTCAGTTAACACGTAAACTTGAAAATACTATGCAGAAATTGAGAAATACTCAATGGCAGCGACATCATATGGATGCTTGTTTATCCTTTAAGGTAATACCTAGAGGTTTAAGAATATTAAAGATGCCTACTTTTGGAACTATATATCCTGAACTTCTCACCAAATGGCAGAAGTTAAATTTAGATACAAGTTTTGCAAATATTAAACTGCTAATTGAACAATATAAAGAGATTGAGCAACAGCTCACTTATGAAGTTATTTCTTTAGAAAAGGATTTGAATGGTTTAATGAATGAAGCTGAGAATGGTCAATAACTAACAGATATAACATCAAGACTACAAATATTGGACAATAAATTGCTTTTAGATAAAAAGAAAAAACTGGAAAGAGATCTTGTCGATTTCCAACTGGGTCAGGTTTTCTTGTGGCCACGAGATAACACAGGTGCCTATAACAATAAATCCAATGTATGGAAATCAACTGGTTCATCAAATAGAGATATCTCTAAAATTCTTCATCTTTGATTATGTCACAGGGCACGCCACAGCAACTACATCAGCTATAGCTGTTCAGCAAGGAATATCCGATGATTTGGCAGTGGAGAAGGAAGCAGCAAACGTTCATTCAGTTAGCGCTTCAGTTCCTGTCATTTCCACAAATGTACAGGTGCCTGCTACAACGCCAAGAAGCTCTGATACATTAATTGACGATAATGTTTCTTTAACAAATGGATCTACTAGCACCAACATTGAGATAATGCTATCAACAGTTAATACACATAAAGATCTTGGCGTAAAAGTAAGCGCTTTGATTCTACAAACAGCAGTGGTTCTTTTTCCTTCCCTCTACCGATACGGAAGGTATCGCAACTGAGTTGGTCACCAGAAGGTACTGTGAGAAAGAGAAAAATGATCGAGGAGAACACAGAATACAAGAAAAAGGTACTGAAGCCACAAATGAGGAACTAGTAGTAAATATTTCTAAGTATGTTTTAACTGACTATGAAAGATCCTTATTGAATCGTGGTCTATCTTTTACACCTTCGAAATCAGTTGACATAACTGATTTCATTCTTGATATAAAGATGTTTGTTCGACAAGTTGGCTTAAATCTGATTTTTGGAAATGCTGATAATGTTGAGTATAATACGTTTGTTAAACCTTCAACATTTGTACCACAAGGCCATCCAGTTTTGGAAGCCTTTGAAAAGGCCTGTGAGAGAGATTTGTTTGAGTTGTATAGTTCCAAGAACAAACCCCTATTTTATAATCTTACTTATGATGAATTTCAAGGTATTAGTAGGTTACAAGAAAATCCTGCAATAGTTATCAGACAAGCAGATAAAGGGGAGCAGTTGTGATTTTAGATACAATATTTTATGATCAAATGATGACTACTATGCTGCAAGATGTTGAAACTTATCGTATATTAAATATTTCTGAGCTCAATGATGTAATTAGAAATGTACATGCTGAATTTTATGATATGTTTCTATGTTCTACTATTGATGCTGATTTATATAAGTTTTTACAGGTAGATCAACCAACTATACTTATACTTAGGGGTTTACCAAAATCCATAAGGACCCAGTGCACCCTCCACTGAGACCAATTGTCTCAGGGAGAGGTTGGCTGCTAGAACCTGCATCAATATATATTGAAAACAGTTGAAACCAGTTGTGAATAACACCATGACTATATTAAGAGACACTAAGGATTTTTTAGAATTCTATGGCATTTATGCAGCTACTTCAGATATTAATAATGAGACTGACTTACTTGTAACTTTAGATGTAGTCTCACTTTTTACACGCATTCCTAATACATCAGGTATGGAATTTTTGAGACTTTTCCTAATTGAGAAGGAAATACCCAGTCATTTGATTCTAAGGATTTTGGCACTCCTAGAATTAGTTCTTATTAACAATGTTTTCCTATATAAAGAGAAATATTATTTACAAACAAAAGGGGTAGCCATGGGAACTCCATGTGCAGACTCTTATGCCAACTTAGTATTGGCCTATTGGGAAAACATATATGTGATAGGGAAAGACAACTATAAAACTGAGATAAAATTCTATAAACGTTTTGTAGACGATGTTTTTCTCGTTTGGGCAGGTAATGAAGATGAGCTTAGTAATTTTCTTCAATATATCAATGGAACAACTGATTTTTTAAGTTTTGAATGTAGAAGCTCTAGTTACAAGACTGATTTTTTGGATATTCAGATTTTGAAAAATGGGGGAAATATACATTCTGAGCTATATAGAAAGGACTGCTGGAAAAATAACATATTACATCATGCCAGCATGCATCCTCAGCATATTTTTTCCAATATTATAACAGGACAGAGTTTAAGAATATCTCGTCTAACCACAAATGAGGAGTATTTAGCTCTACCCAAGAGCTATTGGCTAATAACTTAACAGCACGAGGTTACAGTATAGATGAAACACAAAGAGTTTTTGAGGCCACTGGACACTACAGGAAGAATAAGGGCAGACCATATTTTTATAAACATAGTAGAAATGATTTAGAGACAGAGAGACACATTACCAATGAGCAAACTAGTGAGCAAACATATGAGAGACTTACTATCCATTATTCCAATCAGATTTCGAAGGTCAAGCAAATAATTCATAGGAATTGGAATATCTTGACAAGTGATGAGAAAATAACTCAGATAGTAGGTAAAAAAAACACGTTTTTCATATAAAAACACCAAGTCTTTGAAAAGACTTTTATGTTATGAGAATAACAATAAAGGATTGATCACATCAGATAGACATGGAACTTTTCCATGTAGAAACTGCAATCAATGTAGTTTTATGTCTGGTGAAAATCATTTTAGACACCCTGACACTAATCAGTTATTTCACTTTAACTTTTATGCAGACTGTAAGTCGAGAGATGTGATCTATCTTGCCTCATGTCAGATATGCTCATGTTTTTATGTGGGCAAAACCAATAGAAGTTTAAGGGAATGTGTCAGGGAGCATATATATGTAATCAACAAAGAAAATGAGACAAACGCCTTAGCTTATCACACATTGCAAAAGGTACATTGCATAAATTTAGATTTACCAATAGACTAGGGAATATTAAGAACTATACAGAGGAAAGAGAAAACAAATGGATAATAAGATTGCAGAGTTATAAAGGGCATGGCTTGAATGAAAGAGTCACACTCAAACCATTCTTAGCTGCCCGCCCTTATAAACATTCAGCAACCATGTAAATGTTGGAAGTTCTTTCTATATTGTTCCATAGATAGTTGTTAGTATCGGTTTATATATTTGCTATTGATATTTTATCATGTGTATCTACACATGCATTCACACACGTGTGTGTGTGTGTGTGTGTATATATATATATATATATATATATATATATATATATATATATATATTATATTTTTTGTATATGTTTTTTATGTGGGTTCAGTGTATGTGTGTGTGCATATGGATATATACATATATTTATATATATTTTTTTACAGTTTTTATATTTATGTATAGATATTTTATTATATACGTGCATCAGTCCTGCTTCAATCAAGTCTATGTCTTTAAATCTATAATTAGTTAATTGATAGGTGTGTTCATGAAATGGTATAAAGCATTTAGTTTTTGTTAAAGCAGTCATTGAAGTCTGAAGAAGCGTTCTAGCAACGTGAAAGCGCTTACTTTTTAACTGCAGTAGAATAAAACAGAGTTTCAGTTCCAAGCTGTCGTGGTGTAGCCTCTTCTGTTGTTAAACATTGGATTTTTGTGTTCTTAAGAGGCTCCTTATCCAGTGCTGCTTTGGTTTTATTTTTCAGTTTTTTTGGTCTTTGCAGCTCTGGAACATGGCTGAAAAAAATTTAAATGATGTGAATCGGAACAATGGCTTTAAAGGAGTTATATTGATGTTGGACAACCCGTTGCTGAGATATACTAGAGTGAGTTAACTAAAGATGGATATTGTACCTCTGATATGCCCAAGAACATTGAAGTTATTCAGTTAACACGTAAACTTGAAAATACTATGCAGAAATTGAGAAATACTCAATGGCAGCGACATCATATGGATGCTTGTTTATCCTTTAAGGTAATACCTAGAGGTTTAAGAATATTAAAGATGCCTACTTTTGGAACTATATATCCTGAACTTCTCACCAAATGGCAGAAGTTAAATTTAGATACAAGTTTTGCAAATATTAAACTGCTAATTGAACAATATAAAGAGATTGAGCAACAGCTCACTTATGAAGTTATTTCTTTAGAAAAGGATTTGAATGGTTTAATGAATGAAGCTGAGAATGGTCAATAACTAACAGATATAACATCAAGACTACAAATATTGGACAATAAATTGCTTTTAGATAAAAAGAAAAAACTGGAAAGAGATCTTGTCGATTTCCAACTGGGTCAGGTTTTCTTGTGGCCACGAGATAACACAGGTGCCTATAACAATAAATCCAATGTATGGAAATCAACTGGTTCATCAAATAGAGATATCTCTAAAAATTCTTCATCTTTGATTATGTCACAGGGCACGCCCACAGCAACTACATCAGCTATAGCTGTTCAGCAAGGAATATCCGATGATTTGGCAGTGGAGAAGGAAGCAGCAAACGTTCATTCAGTTAGCGCTTCAGTTCCTGTCATTTCCACAAATGTACAGGTGCCTGCTACAACGCCAAGAAGCTCTGATACATTAATTGACGATAATGTTTCTTTAACAAATGGATCTACTAGCACCAACATTGAGATAATGCTATCAACAGTTAATACACATAAAGATCTTGGCGCCAAAAGTAAGCCTTTTGATTCTACAAACAGCAGTGGTTCTTCTTCCTTCCCTCTACCGATACGGAAGGTATCGCAACTGAGTTGGTCACCAGAAGGTACTGTGAGAAAGAGAAAAATGATCGAGGAGAACACAGAATACAAGAAAAAGGTACTGAAGCCACAAATGAGGAACTAGTAGTAAATATTTCTAAGTATGTTTTAACTGACTATGAAAGATCCTTATTGAATCGTGGTTTATCTTTTACACCTTCGAAATCAGTTGACATAACTGATTTCATTCTTGATATAAAGATGTTTGTTCGACAAGTTGGCTTAAATCTGATTTTTGGAAATGCTGATAATGTTGAGTATAATACGTTTGTTAAACCTTCAACATTTGTACCACAAGGCCATCCAGTTTTGGAAGCCTTTGAAAAGGCCTGTGAGAGAGATTTGTTTGAGTTGTATAGTTCCAAGAACAAACCCTATTTTATAATCTTACTTATGATGAATTTCAAGGTATTAGTAGGTTACAAGAAAATCCTGCAATAGTTATCAGACAAGCAGATAAAGGGGAGCAGTTGTGATTTTAGATACAATATTTTATGATCAAATGATGACTACTATGCTGCAAGATGTTGAAACTTATCGTATATTAAATATTTCTGAGCTCAATGATGTAATTAGAAATGTACATGCTGAATTTTATGATATGTTTCTATGTTCTACTATTGATGCTGATTTATATAAGTTTTTACAGGTAGATCAACCAACTATACTTATACTTAGGGGTTTACCAAAAATCCATAAGGACCCAGTGCACCCTCCACTGAGACCAATTGTCTCAGGGAGAGGTTGGCTGCTAGAACCTGCATCAATATATATTGAAAAACAGTTGAAACCAGTTGTGAATAACACCATGACTATATTAAGAGACACTAAGGATTTTTTAGAATTCTATGGCATTTATGCAGCTACTTCAGATATTAATAATGAGACTGACTTACTTGTAACTTTAGATGTAGTCTCACTTTTTACACGCATTCCTAATACATCAGGTATGGAATTTTTGAGACTTTTCCTAATTGAGAAGGAAATACCCAGTCATTTGATTCTAAGGATTTTGGCACTCCTAGAATTAGTTCTTATTAACAATGTTTTCCTATATAAAGAAATATTATTTACAAACAAAAGGGGTAGCCATGGGAACTCCATGTGCAGACTCTTATGCCAACTTAGTATTGGCCTATTGGGAAAACATATATGTGATAGGGAAAGACAACTATAAAACTGAGATAAAATTCTATAAACGTTTTGTAGACGATGTTTTTCTCGTTTGGGCAGGTAATGAAGATGAGCTTAGTAATTTTCTTCAATATATCAATGGAACAACTGATTTTTTAAGTTTTGAATGTAGAAGCTCTAGTTACAAGACTGATTTTTTGGATATTCAGATTTTGAAAAATGGGGGAAATATACATTCTGAGCTATATAGAAAGGACTGCTGGAAAAATAACATATTACATCATACCAGCATGCATCCTCAGCATATTTTTTCCAATATTATAACAGGACAGAGTTTAAGAATATCTCGTCTAACCACAAATGAGGAGTATTTAGCTCTACCCAAGAGCTATTGGCTAATAACTTAACAGCACGAGGTTACAGTATAGATGAAACACAAAGAGTTTTTGAGGCCACTGGACACTACAGGAAGAATAAGGGCAGACCATATTTTTATAAACATAGTAGAAATGATTTAGAGACAGAGAGACACATTACCAATGAGCAAACTAGTGAGCAAACATATGAGAGACTTACTATCCATTATTCCAAACAGATTTCGAAGGTCAAGCAAATAATTCATAGGAATTGGAATATCTTGACAAGTGATGAGAAAATAACTCAGATAGTAGGTAAAAAAAACACGTTTTTCATATAAAAACACCAAGTCTTTGAAAAGACTTTTATATTATGAGAATAACAATAAAGGATTGATCACATCAGATAGACATGGAACTTTTCCATGTAGAAACTGCAATCAATGTAGTTTTATGTCTGGTGAAAATCATTTTAGACACCCTGACACTAATCAGTTATTTCACTTTAACTTTTATGCAGACTGTAAGTCGAGAGATGTGATCTATCTTGCCTCATGTCAGATATGCTCATGTTTTTATGTGGGCAAAACCAATAGAAGTTTAAGGGAATGTGTCAGGGAGCATATATATGTAATCAACAAAGAAAATGAGACAAACGCCTTAGCTTATCACACATTGCAAAAAGGTACATTGCATAAATTTAGATTTACCAATAGACTAGGGAATATTAAGAACTATACAGAGGAAAGAGAAAACAAATGGATAATAAGATTGCAGAGTTATAAAGGGCATGGCTTGAATGAAAGAGTCACACTCAAACCATTCTTAGCTGCCCGCCCTTATAAACATTCAGCAACCATGTAAATGTTGGAAGTTTTTTCTATATTGTTCCATAGATAGTTGTTAGTATCGGTTTATATATTTGCTATTGATATTTTATCATGTGTATCTACACATGCATTCACACACGTGTGTGTGTATATATATATATATATATATATATATATATATATATATTATATTTTTTGTATATGTTTTTTATGTGGGTTCAGTGTATGTGTGTGTGCATATGGATATATACATATATTTATATATATTTTTTTACAGTTTTTATATTTATGTATAGATATTTTATTATATACGTGCATCAGTCCTGCTTCAATCAAGTCTATGTCTTTAAATCTATAATTAGTTAATTGATAGGTGTGTTCATGAAATGGTATAAAGCATTTAGTTTTTGTTAAAGCAGTCATTGAAGTCTGAAGAAGCGTTCTAGCAATGTGAAAGCGCTTACTTTTTAACTGCAGTAGAATAAAACAGAGTTTCAGTTCAAAGCTGTTGTGGTGTAGCCTCTTCTGTTGTTAAACATTGTTTTTTTAATATAGCTAAGAGGCAAACATGGCACAACTGAAAATCCAGTATAGGCAAAGATATTTCAAATGCAGTATGCTCCGTTAGAAAATACAATATACTGTACATAAGTCACCAGGTCCTGATGGTTTGACAGTTGAATTTTATAAAGAGTTTGCTGATAGTTTTGGTAAAATATTGTCTCATGTATTTAACTACATAATTAGAAATAAAATTAGTGACCCTCACCTTAATGCGTCAAAAACAATCTTTATACATAAAGCTAATTCAGACCCCCAAAGCCCGGATAATTACAGGCCAATAGCATTAATAAATGTGGATATGAAAATTCTCACTACCATTATAGCATGTAGATTAAAAAAGATTATGATCCATTTAATTTCTAAGGAACAGGCTGGATTTATGGCAACTAGACAAACTAGTGATAACACACTTACACTACATAATATGATGATGTATGCTAAACAAAACAACTCTAATATTTATGCCCTTATAATAGATGCTCAGAAAGCATTTGATAGAGTGGATATAAACTTTTTGTTCGATGTGTTGCCTTATTTCAATATGCCACAGGAATTTATTTAGATACTACAAATATTATATAGTAATCCGTATACTATGTTATATATTAATAGGAGTCATTCTAAAAGAATACAGATTAAAAATGGTACACGGCAGGGTTGTCCTTTGTCCCCCTTATTGTTTAACCTTTATTTAGAACCTCTATTTTTATATATTAAGCAAAATTTGTATCATAATGGACCAATACTTTATAGGAATAAATTAGTAATGTTGGCATTTGCTGATGATCTTATTATTTATTGTACAACCCCAATTTCTGATAGTGAAAAGATATTAAATGTTATAAACGAATTTTCAGAAGTTTCTAATTACAAAATTAATTTGGAGAAAACTAGTATTTTCCCGTTAAGAACCCCTAAACCTTTTTCATTAATGTCCCTGTTGGGGAAGATATCATGTAAAGAAAATATCAAATATTTGGGTATTAGCTTCTCTACGGATAATAAGGAATTTTATAGTAATAATATTAAATGAGTATGGGAACTAATAGTAGCTGATTGTGGCAGATGGAGGAATTTAAGACTACCGGTATTGGCAAAAGTAGCAATAGTGAAAATGAATATATTACCACGAATGTTATATATCTTTAGGTCTGCTCAAGTATCAATTACAAAGACAGTTTTAAACAAATTCATAAAGATCTAGCTAAATTTATTTGGGAGCCAAAGAAAACTAGAATATCGTATGAGAAATTAATGACCCAAGAGTAGAGGAGGACTTGAGTTACCAATTTTGAAGTATACTATTTAATTGTGAACGCCAACAGGTGTTTAAGAATTGCTAATTATGAGGTAATTAGTACAAAGTGGATACCAACTTGGGTGGTCTTGAATTACAAGCATATTCTAGATCGCAACATAAATCCTAAAGCTTTACCCTTTTTGGATAAAACTAGTTTGATAAAGTATGGGATTATGGACCACTTAAAAACATATGTGTCATCTTTGCAAAATTTATTCCAGTCAGTAGACTTGTTGCAATATATGATGGTTTTTCAGCCTTTCCATAGGAATCCCAATTTTAAACTAAATAATGAGTTGATTGATCTAAGTAAATTCCCATTAATAGTTAATTTGACTCTGATTGATGTTTTTAATAAATTTCATTTATCGGCTTCGCAAGTTAGGCAGGAATTGAATCTTCCTAAGAGTTATATGGTTGTCATGAGACAAATCAGAAAACTTGCTCTGAGTCATTTTGAAAACTTTAAACTGGTAGTTGTAATTGTGGATAAATGCTCTGAATTGTGGCAGGCTCTCCAACAGGAGGTCAAATTTATAACAACAACAAATAAATTAATTAAAGATTTAAAATTCCAGGATAAAATTCTGTTGTCAGGGTATTGGGTAGACAAAATGACAGTAGCAGATAATCAGGTATTAAAAGCAATTGATTTAACAATAAAATCGGTCTCTTTTCAAAAATTGATGTATACGCAGTTGATGATTTGGAATAATGCTTATTATACTCGTCTTAGGTTACATAAATTTAATCCTAGGAATTCTCCAACTTGTCCATATTGCACAAATCAAACGGCGGATCTTCTTCATATGTTCTGGAGCTGCAAGTGTATATATAAACTTTGGAACTCTCTTAGAACACAACTACAAAAGATGGGTTATCAAAGTTCAATGTTATCATGGGAATTTATGTTTCTACATGTTCCTCCAAGAGAGCTCTCTAGGTCACAAACTATAATATGTATGAATATTTTTTTGCTGATGAATTTATATATAGCTACAAATTGGTTAGAACCAGATAAGACATCATGGGATAATTTCAAGCTTGTGGCTATAAAGCATATATTAGCACATAAATTACTCCTGAAGCAAAGTAACAAAAATATTTATAACCCGAAAATATGGGAAAAGGTTTTTAACATTATATTAGCATAATACTGTTATTAGGAATATATTAAAGTTTGGATGTATATGTGGAGGAAACAATGTTTTGAAAATATGTATGATATGTATGGACGCAAAGTACTTTTACAAATGTTTTGGCTTTGTTTTTCTTCCCTGGTGTCTTCTTTTTTGGAATAATGATGATTTTTATATGGAAGCATTTCATGTAGATATTGTATATAGTTTTGATAGTAATAGTAGTGAATTATGTGTGCGATTTTATTGTATTTTGAAAATATATATCAATAAAAATTTATTATGGAAAAAAAAAGAAAATACAATATACTCCGTTTGTAAATAATACTCCGTTGATAAAAAAATCTGATTTTATTGGCATGCAACAAGTAAGCGCTTTCACATAAGCTTCATCAGTCTGTTAAAATTCAAATGTTTTTCAATTACAGCATTTTTATATAAAACAATCACATGCTAGTCAGTAAAACATCCTTCAATTAATTATTTAAAGGTGTATATTCAAACAGTATACTAAGACGCCCTTCTATTTTAAAAATAAACATTCAGCATCAATTCATGTAAATAAATATAGACTGCTCACATAAAGAATAATCATTTTAACATACTAATCATATTGCAATCAATTTTATGATGTGTATTAAGAATGGTTGCAAGTGATCATACATGCCTCGTAACTCAATATGCTGTGCTTATAGCTTGCTGGTTAACCGCTCAAAGGCTTTAATAATTATGTATGATTTGTCAGTTGTGAATCTATATAAATTACCTAATAAAATATGCTTTGATATAGCGTGATTTGTATTGAAACAGTCTAAGCACACACGTCAATTAGAACTTTTAGTACAGGCTAAAGCTGCGCGACTGTGCGCGCCTTAAAACCAGAATTAATAAGTGCAAACATCCTATACTTATATGCATACTGCTATCCAAGTTATATAGTGTCCCAGTACAGTGAGAATATCGTTTTTAAAATCTACTGTATGCCTTTGATAACAGACCATTATTATGTACAATATGTACTTCATACATTCTACGCAGCTTAGCATATATTCCCCATATTGGTGATCTTGCTGTTACATATAAAGGGCGTCTCAGTTACCTACTACAAAGACTATATGTACAAAAGCTAAAGTGGCCATTGGCTGATAGTAACCTAATATAAAGTCTAGAATAAAAATAAAAATGTACTTGAAAAAATCAAACATCCTACCAAATAAAAGACTACTCAAACATAGGAGCAACTCAAAAATAAAAATAAAAGCAACTCAAATTTAAAATTAATACGCCATCATTAGCCAATTTTCGCAGCACTAATGCTGATTGTAGAATGCTATAACACAAAATCCTGCAATTAACAAAAAATCCAAACTAAAATATTTTTAATCCATGAACTTTTTCATGGTAAATTCCATATGATAAAGTGGAAGCTAAACCAAGAAACAAGGTTCAAGCCCTGACTAATATCGCAGCACTAGAACTAAATATAAAAAACTGCCACAAAGTCCACAATAACAACGGAATACCATCTCAGATGTGTCTGATACCTCATATGGAGCACAGACTTAGTGGATGACTAAGTTTGAGGCATATAGAAGCAACTCAAGAATAAAAATAAATTCAACTCAGACGTAAAGTCAATACACCAGCGTTAGCCGATTTTCACAGCACTGATGCTGATTGTAGAATACTACAACACAAAATCCTACAATTAATAAAAAATCCCATCTAAAATGTTTTTAAATCCATGAACTTCTTCATGGTAAATTCAATATAATAAAGTGAAAGCTAAACCAAGAAAGAAGATTCAAGCACTGACTAATATCGCAGCACTAGATCTAAATATAGAAAACTACCACAAAGTCTACTGTAACAACGGAATACTATCTCAAATGTGTCTGATACCTGATATGGAGCATAAACTTAGTAGATGACTAAGTTTGAGGCATGCACCTAAAAATAAGTGCACGAAAAGTGTGAACTTGAATAACTAGATTCAGGTAATCACGAAACATAATAAACACTATCAACAATAAAATATGTGAATTAGTAAAATTTAAGTGCAGCATGAAATCACTGATCCATCTACATATTGTATCCTATACCACAGTACACATATAGTGTGCTGTGGACATAAACATGAACTTTATCGGTCACTGGGATCAAAACAAACATTAATATGATATATATATGAAATCATATAACTTGCAACCTGAAAGGTGCATAGTGCATGTTGACATGAATATCACCACATCTCTAAGCTCTTCCATTACAAACCCAGAAGTGGGTAAATCATTCTAATACTACAAAGGCAGATATAATATTCTGTACAATGAAGGTCTGATGGTAACTACCGTCACTGTTTCCATATTGGTATCTAAGCATGACATTTCTAATAAATAATTTCACATCAGTCAACACATCTGTAAGTTGGCCGTTTGCTGTAGGGATAAAGCTCAAGCTCTTATTAAGTATACTCATTTCATCATTGTCCAGCTCCCTTTGTGACATGTTCCAAATCAAGCAGTCTTATCCCTATTATGAGAAAGAGTAATATACGAAATACTACAGAAAAGAAAGAAATTAACTGGATTATGAGAATGAGGGCAGATAAAGACAAAGGGCTGAATGATAGGGCATCAATTAAACCGATATTAAAGGCTAGACGTTTAGTTGCCAGGTAGCAATATGATACATGAAAGGTAGAGCCTTTCACTTACCTGCCCTCACTTCATAATCTATTTTCTTGTTGACATTTGTATAAATTACACAAATTTTATATTCTTATATTCTCTTTTTTGATAAAGGCATTATTGTCCATTTCCAGGGGATTTTGGGAACTTTGCACAGGTTTAGAAGCCGAAGTAGGTTTCCCCAGGTAGTGTTTCTAAAGATGGTCTCATTTGCTGGTGTGGGCTGGTACCTCTGGACCCCCAGAGATTTGCCTGACTTGCGGTCAGATTGAAACAGGGATAATGAGATGCAGGCTGTGGTATAGGTGGGGGTTAGGCTGGTAAGGACCCATGGGACAATGAAACTCTGAATATATTCAGTTTTAGAGCTGTCAATTAAAACTTGGATAATTGAAGTCACTTAGCAAGACAGTATTTAGTTTGATATTTAACCCTTCACTATTACAAATATCATTTCCATGGTCTGTGTGGGACATCAATCATAGGTTCATAGCTTCATAGATTGGTACTAGGCTATCAGCCCTAGGGCCTATACAAGCCTAGCCATAACAATTCCCTGGCAATTTCTTCCCACGCTATTTACTTCCCTGGACCCCTGACATGATCCCTGGGTATCGATATCTATAGCTAGCAGTAAAATAATAGTTAGATTTATTAATAGCAATTTGCATTTCTAGGAGCTCTGAATTATTGTCATGGGTAATTTGACATGAAATGATGGTGTTTCCTGACAAATACAGATACTCTCCCGTAGTTACTGAGGCCAGGAAGGCATTATAAGTGCCCAACTCTGCTACACAGGGAGTGTTGTCCCTGCAATGAAAATATGTCTCAATAAATACACAAATTTAATCATGTTCAAGTTATAGCGTGGCCTCAAGTTTGTGCAGCCTTCTTTTCAAACTCTCACCACTTAGTGTAGACACCATAATGTTGTCTGAATTTGAGTTTGTGTTTGCTATGTAGAGATGCCCAGAAGGGGGCCATCAGAACTGGTCTGAGAGGTATAAGCCATCCCTGGCAAAACTGTAAGACTTTCTATTTTTTTTTTTTTTCCAAGTGACATAACTTTTTTTTTATTATGTGTGTATGCCTACATCCAGATTCTTTTCTGAATGTCTTAGAAACATTTATTTAGCTTTTGTTGACCAGGTTAGTGCCACTTGGCTAGTAACCTCTTTGCAGGGGAGACCCAAGGTGGTATTTATACTACTAGTGGAAATTTGGCCAGGGCACCAGGAAACTTCACCTACTCACCACTGTTGTGAGTGGGGCCCACTTGTAAGAGCACTTCCTCTCTCCATTCCAGATGCAGAAGCAGCCCATAGAAACAGGGAGGCATATGAAGAGAGGAGGAGATGATGGAGTGGTAAAAGAAATGGAGGAGAAAGCAAATATTGAGACCAGGGAATGTGTGCGGGATTGTCAGAATATGTTTCAAAGAAATTTGTTTGATGGTGATGAGTCAAAAAATTATGGATGCATCTTATAACCCTCCAGTCTGGATGGGTGTGGAATGATTTATCTAAAGAAATAGTGGTAGAGAGTCAGACAGGAAATGAAGGTGATTTTTCTTGATGGCACATTATGGAGAAAATACAAAAGGAGGATGCAGAGAGAATCCTGAAGAATAGTGATGAGAGGGAAAGGAAAACACAGGCCGAGAAAGTAAAAGAAGTTAAATGTGGAGTAGTAGAATAGAAGGCAAAAGACAATGAAAAAGGGAAGTACAGTGTAAGGATTCAAAGTGAAGAAATGGGCAGGTATGAAGCATGGGGCAATTTAACAGCTTCTTTGGGTGCAAACACATAAGGTAAGAGCATTTGGTCTTATTAACAAACAGACATTTTCTGGCATTATATTTGAGACTGTTTTTTTCAATGGAAATTTTTCTTGGAGAAAATAAAAAAAATGCAACCCATGAAATCTTTATGTGATAAAAGCATTTAACAGGGAAACAAAAAAGAAAAAATCATGTAAAATTTCAAACAGAGTTAGAAAGAGAGACTATGAAAGGACATTTGAAAAATTTAAGTAGAGAAGTACTGGACATTGCAAAAGTTTATGACAAAAGAGATTTATGGCCTAGTGGATGGGATTGTAATACTGTATTAAAAAAATACAAACAGAAAAAATATAAATATATCAAACATGATACATGTCTGATGTGGACGGAAATGGGGGTGTCATAAAATACTGGGGACAACCCAAAACATGTTTTTTTTTTTTTTGTGGAAAAGAAGGACATTTGATAAGTAACTGTAAAAAAAGAAAATATTGTATTTTTGAGGAAATGGGACATGATGCAAAAAATGTGAATTGAAATGTTATAAATGTAACAAAAATGGATATTTATGGATGGATAGCAAAAAATAAAAAATAAGATATAATTTCTCTGTTTCTCTTTTACCCTTTTCCTAAATTATGACATCTCACTAAGTTTCTCTCCCAATTTATGCTTACGATTTGCCTTCATTCAACATCTCCCACATATTTTACATTATTATTGTGCTGTTTTTTTTCCCGGAAAGATTTTACTTTTATTATGTTTTTGTATTGTTCATGATATATTAACTCCCGTTAACCTGTAAAAGTATACAGTGTTAGTTGTTTATTAGCTGCTAAATTATTATTGAATCACTTGTGCCTACTTATCGTGTTTATCTTTACTGTTTGTCTTGCATTTTTGTATTATGACTACTGACTTTGTTATTTTACGGTTTGTTTTGTGTACTATTGGAGCATCTCTCCTTGGGTGTCGGCTGAAAAAAAGGCCTCTTCCCAGTTGGACTAACCTGGTTAACAAATGTCAAATAAATAAATAAATAAGGGAGGAAAATGATTAAAGAGAAGAAATATTAGAAATAGAAGCAACTGAAAAAAATTACACGATATAAACTAATAAAAAGGCCATACAAGAATATTCTGAAATAAGTGATGAAGAATAATAAACTAGGAGGTAATAAAAGAAAAAAAAATTCTATTGCTAAAAGAGTGGAAGATAGAAAAAAATTAAAGGGATAAGTACAAAAGAAAACTGAAAGGAAATGGATGAAAAAGAAAATTTACAGATAATGTTCAGGGGCTGGTATGGTAGCTGGGGTGTTTCACTCACAGACATGGAATGTAATGTTTGATACTCACTTGGAGATTGACTGGGCATAGAATGGTGTTTTGGGAAAGCTAGCCTAGTAACTAGCTATGAACTTATGAAACCACAAATCTAAGGGAAAACTAAAATTAACATTTTAGAGTGCTTTCTCTAAGAAGAATATGGATTTTGGAGTGGTGTAATACATGTGATGTAGATGTGATTATATTAGAAGACAAGATTTTTAACAAATAGAGAAATATTACAAACAGAAGAACTATGCAAAGGAAAGATAATCTGGAATTTAGGAAATGTGAGATGTTCTGGAATAGCTGAATTCTGTAGAAATACACTAAAGATATTAGATATAACTTTAGCAAAAATGGTAATATTAACCATTGTAGACTTAAAATGGAAAGAAGAGGTATACAGGATTATAACATTATATGCTTGTACTTCTTCTTTTGGCTTTTCCCAGTTAGGGGTCACCACAGTGGAACAACGATCCACAGAATGACTGGTAGTGGAGTCTTACGGTGTCAAGTTGCCAACCTGGCACCCAGAATTCGACAGAAGGCACACACTCACACCTAGGGTCAATTTAGAGTATCCAATCCACATACAGCATGTCTTTGGGATGTGGGAGGAAACCGGAGCACCCAGAGGAAACCCACACAACCGCAGAGAGGACATGCAGACTCTGCTCAGATGGCAGCCCAGCCAGGAATTAAACCATAGAACCTCTTGCTGTGAGGCAGCAATACTAACCGCAGTGCACTATGTCCACCCAACATTATATGCTTATACTAGTTAAGCTTATTTCATAATATTTTAGATTATGTATGATAATATGAATATTATAATAACAGGAGACTTTGTGATTTAAGAAGCAAGTATAAAAGAAAGGAAATGATATAAGAAAAATGTAAGAGGTTATGTACAATATGTGGTAAATTAAAACTTTAGGACAAAAATTCATAGAATTACAAAAGGGGTGTGTATAGAACTGAAACAGATTGTTTTATAGTATCAGAAAGTTTAGTTATAGGAGAAGGTGGGTATTTAAAACAGGATTTCCTGATTATCTGGCAAAATGGTTAGAGATAAAGGAAAACAGGGAATATATTAAAACAAGCAAAGGAATAAAAAAGGATAAATGAGAGAGCATGGAATGAAGAAGGAAAGAGATTAGTAATACTGTTATGGAGAGACTGTATTACTGTGAGAACATTTTGTAAAAAAATGGTCTGAATGGTGGATGATATTAAAGGAAAAATATAAAAATGTTTTTTTTATTTATTTTTACTGTGGCAATATGATGTGAGAAACGTGCAGAAAGAAAAGTATAAAAGAACATATGATGCACTGGAAGATTTTGAACAATGTTAGAAAGAAAAAGAATTATATGAAAGAAATCAAGAACAAATACAAGAATTCTTATATAAGCAAATATATTTTCACAAGGATAAAGAAAATAAATACTTCAGCAGATTAATACAGGAAGATGGTAGAGTAATGAGAGAAAAAATGTAAAATGAGAAATAGAAAAGCCTCAGGAAAAGATTTTGCATAGTGTAGTACAATATGTACAAGAAATGTTTAGAGAAAAAAGAAGGAAGTAAAAAAAACATATAAAGTAAAAATTTTAACAGAGAAAGGAATAAAGAGTTAGAAATGGAGATTTCTTTAAATGAGCTAGATAAAGTATTAGGAGATGGAAATAAAGATTTGGCTGCGGGGCCAGGTAGAATAGGGTATGAAATGTACAAAAATTTAAGGGACTGGCAAAAAAAATAAGATTTTGAATAAATGGTTAAATGAAGGCTTTATGTATAAAGAATTGTGTAATGGAATACTTAAATTAATATGGAAGAAGGAAGACAGAAGAAAATTTAAAAAACTGGAGACCAATTATATTGAATAATAATAGGTTCATAGCAGGTTAGTAGGCTGTTGGTTCTAGGGCCTTTATAAGCCTAGCCATGTCATACAATTGTTCCTTATTGACCAAGTTGTATGGTCTATATTTGCAGTGCGAGTCTATGATCAGCATAGACTGACCTTATCCAAGAGAGACATAGTTGACAACCCCAGGCTAAATTTTGGTCTCCCATCCAGTTGTCTAAGTTATCCTTAAATAGGGTCACTGAGGAGCTCTGTTTTAGGTGAATTGGGAGTATTTCCAGAGGAGTGGCAATCTGTGGGAGACATATCTGTCTCTCCAGTATGCCCTGTTAATGTCACAGGTTAGGTTAAGGTTCCTAGAGTAAGTGAGTCTTGTCCCATTTGGCTTGCGGATGTGCAGCATTTCCATTAGGTCAGGATCCGGGACTGCAATGTAGGCCAGGCACAAGTCGCCTCTCAGCAGCCTATAAGATACAGAGTACAGTAACAGGGCCTTTAGTCTGTCCATGTAGGTCATGTGTTGAAGGCCCTGAATTTTCTTGGTGAGAAACGTCTGAGGTCACTCCAGCTGATGCAGGTGTCTGTTGAGGTACACATGGAAGGGAGCATTGTACTCTAGTAGTGGTCTGATGAGGGATGAGCACATGGGGGAGTTATAACATCCTTAGCTCAGGATGTGATGCCCTTACTTATGAGATGTACAACATAGAAGGCCTTCCTTACCACTGTGGACACATGGTGATCTAAGTTAAGGTTGGTATCAATCTGTGTCCCAGATCTCTCACCACAGGTTTTGAGCTAACAGGGTACTGTTAATATTGTAATTTACAGGGATTTCCCTTTTGTTGAAAAGGATGATAGTGCATTTTTTTGCATTTAGTTTAAGTCAGTAGCTTTGGCACCAATCAATTGTCTAAGCCCTTTTTGTGGAAGAAACAAAAGAAATATAGGATGCAGAGAAAGGCTAAAATGTATAATATAAAACAATAAAAAGCTCAAGTGCTTTCACGCCACACACGGCACTTCCTCAGACCTTTAAATATCAGTACAAACAAACTCCATTCATAAGAAATTTACAACCAATCAAAACATGACATATCATCAAATGAATGAAAGTTCATTTTCATCATAGGTGCATAGTGACAGACAATCCATAATGAAAAATACAGAATTCCGTATGAACAGCCAATGATAATAAATAAAATATATAGCAGCCTATCACTAAAAACAGGTTTAACTCCATGCAATTATGTTGGAACAAACACCAATTAAATGGCATAAAATGACAAAGACACTCAACTACCTATCTAAAAAGTGGGCATGATCTAAGGTATTAATCTAAATGTGCAGTTACATTGAACCGTAACCTTCATCAGCTTAGAATGAAGATCATTCTATTGACTTATCACTGTAATAGAGGATGATAGAGGATGTAACTCTATGCAAGTAAGTAAAAACAAACCCCAATAGCATAGAAAGAAAAAGGCATGGAGCCCTACTACCCATATAAAAACCGGGCTTAATTTAAAATCTTACTCCAAATGTACAGTTACGTTTAAGCCATAGCCTTCATCAGCTGAAACTGAGATTCTTTCAATAACCAGTAATGACCATCATTAAAACACTGCAACAAATATACCAAAATTAAAAACAAAAATAACTTATTTTGCTAATACATTCCTATCATATGTAGTTCTATCCTCAGAAAAATGTTCATGGACTCATACAGACTCAAGATCTAAATATTAAAAGTAGACAAAGAATATTGACAAGTATAACTCTAAGCAAATATGTAACATCAAACACCAATAGAATGGAGAGTAAAAAGGCAAAAAAGCCTAACTACTTATCTAAAAAGTGGGTGTGATTTTTAGGTGTGGATTCAAAGGTAAAGTCTCGTTTAAACCATGGCCTTTATCAGCTTGTAGTGAAATGATCCACCTCAGTTCACTCTGATCTGCTCCATACACAATATCACCCATCCTCAAATCATTCCAATAAATTTGTAAAACTAAAAAGACAAATGAATAGGAAGATCCATATTTCATAAGCTGTTTAGCTAATGTGTCCCAATCATTAATCTTTCATGAGCTCATATAAATATTCAAAAATTCACTCTTTCAGTGACTGATTCATCTTCCCCACATAAAATTATGGGCAAGATACACATCTTGCTAACTATACTATATCTACAATGGAACAATTTGCATGAAAAGAAAACATATAAACTCTTCCTGTAGATGGAAGCTTAAACTTTGCATTGACACTGTATTTGCAGTATTTACAAGCCCTGCAGCCACTGGTACCCTACCAATCAGAGTGTATAATATCATCCCGACTAAACCTTTTATAACACAATAAACATTTGCGTTTATATCACATCATCGAAAGCCGAAAACACCAAACACCATTTAATCAAACCTAAATAATCTAAAGCACACAATATTGAACATTCAGAACAGCAAATTTTTTCCCAACACAGGCACACCAAACAAACAGCAATCCACACACTTACACTTAAAATCATACATCTTACCCTACACTAAACTATACAAACACTACTATCTATCCACTTACCTTAACCCAAAACTAACCCTAAGGTCCGTCACTACTGCACACTCACCTTACCTGCGCCCTAACCCTAGCTCACTTAACCCGCCCCTAACCCTAAACTATGTCACTATAGCACACTCACCTCACCAGCGCCCTAACTCACGTTACGGCCACACAATCACACACTTACCTGAACCCCCGTAACTTTCCACCACAGTGCTAAACATAGCGAAGCCACAGAAACGGACAACCAAATTATTTCCCTGGGAAAGAATTTGATGTTCTGCAGCTTCGCTATTTTTAACGTTCGCTGTATAGAGTTCGACATTGTGGTTTTTGATAACGTGATATGAACTCAAACATTTCAGGGACTTGCTGTTTCTAAAAGAAAACTTTGGCTCTAAAGCTACAATTTTCTTCAGGATCTCATCTGCTAACTACTTTTTGTAGTATGTCAACATCATTGAGGGACTCAATAATTGCACCCAGTTTGCAGTCATCAGCAAACTTGGTAAGCCACAGGCCATCTATTTTCACCTGGACATCTGAGAAATAGATTCCAAACAGTAGGGGGTCCAGCACAGATCATTGCAGTAAACCACTGGCAACTGGTATGATGGTAGGCCTGGAATACCCAACTTTGATTGTATGTGTTCTGTCAGTGAGCCAGTCGACTACCCATTTAGTGACATATGGGTTAATTCCCAGTTTTATTAATTTCTCCAAGTCTTTTGGGTTTCTAATACCATGATAGGAATGGACCCCATTCCTAAGTCAAAGTATGATTAAAGTTCATGAAATTAGTATTGTTTCACTCTTGTATGTCAGCCAAAAGTGCTCCTCCCAGCACCCTCAATGTGCCCTGTAATAACTCTTTCTGCAATTCATATGGAGTTACATGTATTGGTAACATATCTAAATATGATTGAAGATTATTTTTTATAAGACCCATTGCTCCTACTACTACTGGAATTATCTGGGTAACTTATTTCCACATTTCTCTCATTTCTGCCTGTAAATCCTGATATTTTGTGTCTTTGTGTCTCTCTGTATGCAAGACACTGTAGTCACTGGGTGTAGCAATTTCAATTATCACTGCTATTTTTTTTCTGCTTTTCATGGGCCACTATATTTGATTTTCTCACATCTGTCTTTGGAACTGTTGGTAATGGGTGATCCCATGTGATCTAGACATCATTTTCTATGATGCTTTGTGGCTCAATTTTCCAGTGTTTTTTCAGGTAATTCAGTATTATAATGTTTGCACAACCCCCAGTGCAACAGTCTTGCTAAATTATTATGCCTTTCAGTATACAGACATTCTGCCATTAATATGTCACAAACAGCAACAAGGTGTGAAGTGCAACTGTTTCCAATTCTGTTTTACAAAACCTACACTTGCCTGTTTTTCCCACATGTTCAATGGACTTTGTAAACCAATGTGTAGAGAGTCCACTATCTTGGGCTGCTAATATTAACCTTTTGTCTTTTGGTTTGTATTCACCTCTCCTTAACCATCCCTGTGTTTGATCCTGAACAACACAAGGTTGTTCCAGGGGTTTTCTATACTTGCAACTATATTTATGCATTTTCCACATTTCTTGCCATCTCATCTGATCCTTCACCTTACATTCTTTCTTTTGTTTTTTGGCACAGCCAGTTGCTGCCTGATTTTTATCTGCTTCTGGCTTGATGCTGATATGCTTCTGCTAGAGTAAGCAGGGAACTCATCTTAGATTTATTCTCCTCATGTTTTAAAACTTTCACTGTGGTTGGGTCATGTGAGGTCAGCAGATATGTATGCAGTCCCATGAGTGCAGATCTATACATGTAATCAATTTCAAGGAGGTCCATACCTCCTCTGGAATGGGGAATATATAATCTTGGTATGCACTGCTTTTTTTATAAATCATCTGATGAGCATGAAGCATCCTTCTTGTTTTCTTGTCTAATCTATCCAACACCTTTTAGGTCCAGGAAATCACTCCAAAACTGTAAGTTAGATAATTTAGAACAAAATTGGATTATACCTTGAACTTTGTTCCTAGATGTTAATGTTGTTTTCAGGATTAATTTAAGTCATCTAAAATATTCCTTACTAGTTTTATTCACATTTGTTCATGTTTTGTTGATCCTTCATCAATTCTCAAATATTTATATGCTCCCTCTTGTTCAAGTTGTTTTATATCACATTCTTGTCCCAAACTGATGTTTTCTTGGTGCTGCAGCTTTCCCACTCTAAAGGCTACTCTTTCACATTTATCAAGACCAAATGACATTCTTATATCATCTGAAAAAGTATTGATTACTTGCAGTTGTATTTTCAGTTCCTCGGCTGATGAACTATACAGTTTTAAATCATCGACAAAGAAAGAATGAGAAATCTTTACACCCTGTTGCTTTCTGGGAGCAAAGTTGTAGCCATAGCCTACTGTGTTAAGCAGACAGCTTAATGGGTTAATTGCAAGACAAAAGAGCAGTGGTGACAGAGAGTCAGCCTGGAATATCCCCCTTTAAATTTTTATTCCTGGAAAAATAATTTGTCCTTTATCATGGCTTAACTGCGAAGTAGTTTGCCACTGTTTCATGGTTACTGTGATGTCGTTTATCAGTGTAGAGTGTATCTTATGCATTTTTAAGCACTCTTTTATCCGTGAATGTGGGGTGTCAAATCCTTTTTTTGTAGTCTATCCATGACATACTTAGATTATTTCCCTTTTACACTTCTCCACTATGACTTTAATAACAAATGATCCTTTGTTCCATATGACTTTCTTTTATTACCCATTTGTTCTAGTGTCATAATTGAATTTTTCTTCTAAGTGACTATAAACTCTGTTTGCATCAATTCTGGTGTATAGTTTATACATCACTGGAAGGTAAGTTATTGGTCTGTAGTTTTTAGGGTGACTTGCAGGTTTACTCTTAAGTAGGAGCATTGTTTTTTTTTTTGTTGGTAGCCATGCTGGTGTCTGTTCCGGGTGCACATATAAACAGTTCTTACTCATGGCTAAATCTTTTTGCAAAGATGTTAATACTTTTAGCCAGAAGTTAAGTACTGCATCTGGGTCTGAGGTTTTCTAGTTAGAGGCTTTTCTTAACTTTGTTTCAGTTTCACTGGCGATTAATTTATCCCATTTCATGTCCTGTACATTTGAACTTCTTATTCTTTCTTTTACTTCTTCTACCCATTTAGCATCTTTAGCATCTTTATTATGTTCCACAGGATCTTCATAGATACTTCTCCAAAATATATCTATTTCTTTTTTTTTGGGTGGTCTTTCAATTCCTTTTACCTTGTTTACCAATTGTCTATAAAACTTTTTGAGTCATCAATAAATTGCTTATTTTGTACTTTTGCTTTATATTTATCTGTGTATCTTCTAGGATGTTATGTGATCCTATCTCGCCTACATTCTGACTGATGGGTTCGGAGCCGATCCCTCGGCTCCGACTCGGCACGCTTATGCCAAAGAGCGAAGTCTCTTATTGGCTGAGCTTACTATATCCCAGGATGCACCACTACCAGTTCCCCAGATCTCGTTTGCCGCTAACTAGCAAAGACGTGGTCTCGAGCTGGCTGAGCTAAGTAGTGTTTTTTCACTAACTTTCTGTCAGGAAATTTCTAATTATTCTTCAAAAAGCTGTTTTAACAGCTATTCAGTACTTTTTGTGTGTGACTGGTTATTTTTTGTGTAAAAAATTTTGTGTATGGTTGCGAGTTTGTTCTGACTAGGCCCCCTTTGAGTTGAAGGGCTTTTCCCTGTCAGTCAATTGTCTCAGAATCCTTAGGGGTTTTTGGATCCCTTTAGTTAACTTCTGTTGTTGTCGGACTAACATCCTTAATCGGCAACTGTAAACAAATTTTTGTAGTGACAGTTTAAAAAGAAGTAGTAAAGAGCTTTTCTCTGTTTTTTCTGTGATAGAGTTACTAATTTGGATATAATGTCTCAGGCTCCTAGGCCTTCGGGCTTTAAGAAATGCACTAAGTGTAATTTTAAGATGTCAATCACAGATGACCACTCTCTCTGTGTTTATTGTTTGGGCGCCAAACATTTGCAGGAGTCATGCAGCGTGTGTCACGCGTTTTCCTCGAGGGTCCTCCAAGAGAGGAAAAATAAACTTATTTTGAAAGGCCTAATAAAACCCTCTTTTGAAGAAGCTTTAGCATCCTCTCCTTCTCCTGCTAAAAAGAAAAGGGCGTCGGCTCCGACCAGTCCGTCGGACCCGACTGCCAAAAGACATAGGCAGGCTTCTCCTTCGGCTCCAAGGACTTCGGAGCCGAGGGTGAACAGTCTGCCTCGATGCCTCCAGTCTCGACTCCTCTGGGTTCGAGCCGGCGGCTGGGGCATCGAGGCGGGTCACCTTCATCGGCTCCACTGGTCTCGGGGCCGATGAAGGTTGTCCTCAGACACTTCCTCCTCGGCGCCAAGTCCTCTGCACTGATGGAAATTGGTTTGGACACTCCTTCGGCGCCGATAGTTATCGAAGTCTCCTCGGTCCCCTAGTCCCTTGGAGCCGTTGGGGAGACCTACTCGGACCCGTTCGGTCTTTTCCAGGTCATCGAGGATGTCAGATTCGGACATAGACAGGGTGCTCCAAAGACTGTTCCAGTCCCCAGTCTTTCAAAAATTTGTTTCTCCGACCCAATTGGCTTCGGCCGATAGCCCACCCATTGCCATTCCTCCTCTGACAGCAGGTGCTGATGGAGCCAGTAGAGATCCTAGGGTCGGCTCCGACCCTTACTCCAACCCGCCTTCGGGTCTGAGTTTGCACGCGGACTTCCTCGGCGGACCGGGGTGGCGTTTGGGACCAATGCTGTCAGTTCCGAGCCTCCTCTCGGTCGCAGGACTTCCGTCTGCTATCATGGCTCGGGACCGGACATTCCCAGGATTCTGGGGTCCGGCTTTCAGAGCTATGAGGAGTGCCTTGGCCAAGTCTTCTTCGCCATCTCTACGGCTTTACCGGCACCTTCCTGGGCATGGAGACTGGGTCTTTGGCAGTTCCCCTGTCTCTAGGCAGCGGAGCCCCGGGCCTGAGGTTACCCCACTGGGGTTCCCCTCCTCCTGAGGGTTCTTCGAGTTGTCTTTGGAGGAGCCCCAAGGAAGAGATCGTGCAAGAGGAAGCACGTGGACTCCCCCGCCGAGTCTCTTACTTCGGACACTGATCTTGATGATGCGGAGGGGTCCCCAAAGTCGTCCTCGGATGATGTCTTATTTGCAGACATTCTAGAGATCCTTAAGCAACGAGGCGGCTGGAATTCCAAACCCCCCTCTGCTGATGAGTCAGTGTTTCTCAAGGCCTTCGGGGCTCAGCCCTCCGCCTCCTGGGTGTCTCCGCCCTTCAACGAGCTCCTGGATTTGGTTTGTCGGAGGGCATGGGAACATCCAGATACTGTGGAACCAGTGCCTTCTCGCCCTAACAAATTTTTGTCTGCCCCACCCGAGAAGGAGTTCTTAACTAAAGACGTGGCTGTAGATGCCATGGTGGTGGCATCTGCTACCCAGCAGGACGTGGAAGAGGCTTCAACGTCCGTCCATCCTCCTAATAAGGAGTCTAGGAGCATGGACCGGTACGTGAAGCGCACCCTGACTTCAGCGGCCTTCACTTTGAGGTCCCTGAATTATTTGGCACATTTTACCAGACTTCAGAGGGATCTGGTCAAGGAGCTGTCAGACTCCCTCTCAGGTAACCTACCTGAGCAGCTAGCCCAGTCGGTTAGCTCTCAGTTGGCTATCCTTAACTCGATTTCTAACTCGTCCATGAGGCTCATTTCATATGCGGCCGAGGCGGCAAGCGGCAGGCACAGGCGTGGCTCTACGGAGACAAGCCTGGCTCCGCTTGTGTCATTTCGGAGGCCTTCAAGTCTTCCTTTGCCGACGCTCCCTTTGATGGGTCCTCTTTGTTTGGACCCAAGGTAAAAGACACTCTTACCCGCTGTGAGCAAGAAGGAAAGACCTTATCTGCCGTAGGAGCACGTTATTCCACTCCCTTTCGGCCTTATCCCAAGGCTAAAAGAGGAGGGAAGATGTGGTTCCGCAAATCACAGAAGTTCTTTCCTCAACAGCAGGAAGATTCCCCTTCCAGAGGCAGAGGACGGGGAAATTTTTCTGGGAGACGCCGTCCCAGAGGCGGCAGAGGGCCTTGCAACACTGGAGACCGCGAGTCCTTTCGTGGCTCTTCAGCCTCCCACTCTTCATGAGGGATTGCCCAGCTGTGCTGCTCCGGAGCCAGTCGGGTGCCGTTTTGCCAAGCACCTAAAAGCCTGGGAGTCTATTACTCAGGACAGATGGGTGCTTCGGATTATTGCCGGAGGTTACACCATTCCCTTCACACACTCACCCCCACCGTCCAAAAAAAAAAATCCTGGACCCACCACCCAGTCAAAGGGAAATTGCAGCGGTAGAAGCTTCAAAGCTGCTAGAAAAAGGAGTCATCCAACCGGTCCCCTCAGACCAGATCGGATCCGGAACTTACTCAAGGTTCTTTTTAGTGCCAAAAGACAGGGGACCTGAGACCCATTATTGGATCTCAGCAAACTAAACCAGTCCGTCATGAAGTCCAAATTCCGAATGATCACTTTACAATCCATTCTCCCATTGTTGGAGAAGGATGTTTGGATGTGCTCCATAGATCTCAAGGACGCCTATTATCACATACCGATACATCAGGCGTCCAGGAGGTATCTGCGCTTCAGCCTGGGAGACAGTCATTTCCAATTTTGTGCACTGCCCTTTGGTCTCACCACAGCCCCCAGGGTGTTCACCAAGTGTTTGGCAGTAGTGACTGCTCACCTGAGGAGTCTCGGATTCCAAGTGTTTCCCTATCTGGACGACTGGCTCCTGACTGCCGCCACCAGGCATCTACTACTAGAGAACCTACAAGCCACCATCTCCCTGGGTGCTTCCCTGGGAATTACATTCAACTGGTCAAAGTCTGTCTTGCTGCCCTCTCAGCGCATAAGATTCATAGGAGCAGAGATAGACTCAAAATTGATGCGAATCTTCCTTCCTTCCGAAAGGATACAAACATTACAAGGTCGAACCCGAGCCCTGCTTCTAAGATCCAAAGCCCCAGCCAGGTTGGTCCTGCAACTTTTAGGTTTAATGTCTGCCACGGTCCTTCTAGTTCCTCTGGCAAGATTGCACATGAGGATTCTTCAGTGGCTGTTATCGACACAATGGTCTTTTCAGGATCTCCCTCTCAATCATCACATACTGATTACAGAGACGTGCAAATGGGACCTCCGCTGGTGGCTTCAGTCATCCAATCTGAATCAGGGAAGACCTTTTGTTATACCCCCTCCGGTGGCCACCTTGACAACGGATGCCTCCCAGACGGGGTGGGGGGGGCATTGTCTGGGCAGGTCAGTTCAGGGTTCTTGGCTTCCAAACGAAACATTTCTCCATATCAATGTGTTGGAAATGAGGGCTGTACTTCTGTCCCTCCAGGCCCTCCACAAGTTTCTCCCTCAAGGCATTATTGCTATCCAAACAGACAACATGTCAGTGGTCTGGTATCTAAACAAACAAGGAGGGACCAGATCTTACCCCCTTTGCAGAGAAGCCATGAGGGTGTGGGAATGGGCGGTAGCTACCAACCGCTTCCTGGTAGTGACCCACATTCCTGGAAAATCCAATGTATTGGCGGACAGATTAAGCAGGACTTTTCTCTCTCCTCACGAGTGGTCCCTGAACGAAACAGTAGCAGCTCAGGTTTTCAAAAGATGGGGGACCCCGTGCTGCGACCTATTTGCAACACCACAAAACACGAAGTGCAGAAGGTTCTTTTCCTTGACCCCGCGTCAAGGGGAGGCAGCTACGGATGCTCTAGTCCAACCTTGGCCAGCAGGACTACTTTATGCTTTCCCTCCAGTTCCGCTCCTCCCCAAAGTCATTCAGAAAGCTTCCCAATTGGGGTCCACAATGATTCTAATTGCTCCGTACTGGCCTCGTCAGGTATGGTTCCCCTACCTAAAGAAATTTGCTCTGGACGGTCCTTGGTTTTTGGATCTAACTCCGGACCTTCTGATACATCAGTCGGGACAACAGCACCAGTCCCTTCACACTTTGAAACTAACAGCTTGGCTCCTCCACTTCCGACTTTAGTCAGAAATCACGTCTTGGACCCGGAAGTTATTCACATTTTATCTTCAGCCCACAAACCCTCCACTAAGAAATTGTATCACAGTAAGTGGAAGAGGTTTGCGATCTGGGCTCAACTTAGAGGCTTAGACCCTATTACTGCCCCGATACCAGAGGTCTTGAAATTTTTAACATCCTTGTTTAATCAAGGATCTTCAGTCTCTACTATTAAAGTCCAACTAGCAGCTATCTCCAAATTTCACGAATCCATAGACCCCCCGTTGATGAGCAACAGATTATGTAAAACTTTCATGAAAGGTGCTGTACTTTTAAGACCCCCAGTTTTTCATCCTGATCTTGATTTGGTACTTCGTACCTTAACATCTCCCCCTTTTGAACCGGCTGCTACAGGTGAGTTGAAATACCTGTCTTGGAAAACTGCCTTCTTGGTTGCAATTACCTCTGCAAGAAGAGTTTCAGAACTTCAAGCCCTATCTATCAAACCACCGTATTTGATTTTTCACAAGGATAGAGTATCACTTAGGCCTAATCCATCTTTTGTTCCAAAAGTTTGTTCTAATCTCTGTCTCCAACAATCTCTAGAGCTACCAGTTTTCTTTCCAAAATTTTCAAACAAAGCGGAATACACCTTGCATACATTGGATGTTCACAGACAATTGCGCTTCTATCTAGACAGGACTCAACAAATTCGAAAGACAGATCAATTGTTTGTGTCCTTTTCAGACAATAAAATGGGAAAAACCATCACTAAAGCTACTATTGCCAAATGGATTAGAGATTGCATTACTCAGGCTTATTCCTCTTCAAATAAACAACTTACAACATCCGTCAAAGCTCACTCTACTAGAGCTATGGCTACCTCTTTTGCATTCCATTCCAAGCTCGCTATTTCTGAGATTTGTGCTGCGGCTACTTGGTCCAACCCGCACACTTTCATTTCCCACTATAAATTGGATGTAGCATCTAAGGGGCGAGCATCATTTGGTTCCACGGTACTCAGGAGTGTTTTCCAGTGAGCCACCCAGGATTCAGGTGCTTGGGACGCTGTCCCATCAGTCAGAATGTAGGCGAGATAGGATCACATAACATCTTTTAGTTATGTACTCACCATAACTTCAGATGTTTGGGATCCATCTCGCCTACATTCCTAATACCCACCCTCCTTCCCCCTGCCTTGGAGATCAGAAGAGATTGAACGGTTTGAGTTCTACTGTTTTTATCTTGTATCATCTGTCAATGTTATATAAGCAATGCGTGCATGTGTGCATGTTTGCGGACAAACTAGATCTGGGGAACTGGTAGTGGTGCATCCTGGGATATAGTAAGCTCAGCCAATAAGAGACTTCGCTCTTTGGCATACGCGTGCCGAGTCGGAGCCGAGGGATCGGCTCCGAACCCATCAGTCAGAATGTAGGCGAGATGGATCCCAAACATCTGAAGTTATGGTGAGTACATGACTAAAAGTTTTTCTGCCTGTGCTAATATTTTTGGTTTATTATTTGTGATAGTGCATGATAAATCCTGATTTGTTATAATACTGTGCATGTTCTATACTCTTCTAACAGTGACACTTCTTGTCTTAATTGTTTTACAGTTTTGTCTATTCGATACTTCCATGATGGCATTCGATTTCTCCCCATCCTTTCCCTTACTGCCCTATGCTGTTGCGATAGGAATTTGTCTGTTATTAATTTGGCTGCACAGTAATGTATCTTATGAATCACTATGTTCAGTCCTACTTGCTGTGTTAATTTTTTTTAATCAAACTTCTAACTTGGGTTTTATTGACCTTCTGCTGTCTATTTTTTTCACTGAGCTTAATATGTCTATTCATCTCTGTTAAATCAAGCAACTCTTTTCTTAGATCATTTTATTCTTTATATCTTTTGTTCTCCATTTCCTGTGGGCATTCTATATAAAGTTCCAGAGCATCTCCCTGTGCCATGTTCTCTTCAGTTTCACCCTGTATCATCTATTGTTCTTTCATATGGGAACTCACTAGCCTATCACGCCACAACATTGACCATGTCAGAGTTGCCACAGTTTACTGCTTTTGTCTCTTGCTGTTTAGCTCCATCTGAACATTTGTACTGGTTACCTATGGGAGGCTCCAAAGTATCTTCATATGTCAACTGATTAGATGCTTCCTACTCCACTGGTTTCTCCTTAATTTGGATCTCCATTGCTCTATCCTGCTGTGTTGTTATCTGAGTTAAAATTTCTACACTAAATCCTTCACTTTTAGAGTAATGCATAACCTCAGTTTTTATTTCTTTAACTTCTGCATTACTAATCCTCTTTTCCTCTTTGTTTTCTTATTTTTTGTATTATAAAATCTTCCATATCTGGATATCTTTGCCTCTATTTCTCTTCAAATATCTTTGGTGCTGCTCTTTTTGCACCGATAAGTTTTGCTTTCTCCTTTGCATAAATATTGCACCATATTAAATTGTTTTCCCATGTCCATATTTCTTCTTTAGATGTCTCCTGCTCCTTTTATTTCTCCTTATTTTGGGGACATCATGCTATGATATAACCTGTGTTAGACTTTCGACACTGAATCTTTCACTTTGTAAATATTCCAAAACTTCATCTTCTATTATTTTAACTTCTACTTGACTAATCTTCTGCTCTACATTCCCTCTTTGTGATATATATATATATATATATATATATATATTTTTTATTGTGAAATTCTCCATATCTGGATGTCTTTGCCTGTATTTCTCTTCAAATATCCTAAACATCTTTGAATAATTCCCAGCTGGAAGAGTTTCTCAATGAGGCCTGAGTGGGGGTTGTATCAAAGGCCTTGGCTAGGTCAAGATAAGTTGTATGTACTGTTGTGCCTTCATCCAGGACTTTGGTGACATTCTTGAAGAAGTCCACCAGGCTTAATAAGCATCATATACACTTAACGAGGCCAAATTGGGTCAGGTCAAGAGTTTTAAGGTCACCTATTTCTTTGATGATAAGGTCCATGATGAGTCTCTCCATGTTCTTGCAGATAAGGCTGGTTAGGCTTATGGGTCTATAGTTCCCAGGGTCAGTTGATGGACTCCCTTTGTGCAAGGGAATTACTATTTCTCTTTTCCACTCTGCTGGGACAAAGCCAGTACTTTGTGGTTGAAGAGAGTGCCAAGTGGTTCTACTAGATCCTGTTTTAGACCATTTAGTAGGCAGCCTGGGATGTTATCTAGTCCCATAGAGGCTGTGTTTTGGATATGAAGAGTGCAGTTCTGATCTCCTCTTTGAAGATACTCAGTAGAGGACTGGTGACAGTTAAGGTTTGGGGTATGTCTGGTGTGGACAAGGGGGTAAAGTTTGCACCAAACCTGTCTGCTAGAAGGTTGGCAATCTCCTCACAGTCAGTAGGAGAGGTACCATCCACTTCTAGTTTGGCACAAAGCTGGGCCTTCCCTTTTAGATTTCTGATATAGCTAATGAATACTTTGTTTTATCCTTAGCTAGTGATGCTAGCTGAGCTTTGTAATTGACCTTAGAGGACTTTACAAGATATCTAATTTGCTTTTGGTTCTTTCATGCTTGTTTTGAGATCTGAATGTGTGGAAGGCATTGTAGCCTTACCTGGCTGGGGTGCTCTATGTGGCCTTGATCCATGTCTTTGTAACTGCACAGACATCGGCATCTCCCAAGGTAAGGAGTGGTTCTAGTGAGTGCAGTTTCTGATTTAGACTCCTAGCATTAAGCAGCATAATCTAACGTTTGTCTCAAGTGGATTGTTTTACATTGGGAATTTGGTTGTTATGACATTATCTAAACAAGGCACTATGGAGGAGGCAAGTATATTTGCCAGTAACCAAAAGCCAAGAGACGACAGGTGAAGACCATCTCTGGCAAAGCAGTGTGGTCTGTCGACCAAACCTTCCCCACTCTGACAGATAATGGATCCCCAAGGACTGACACCAGAAGCTAAACCAATTGTTAAAGTCAATCATTTTTTGTTTATATTGAGGCATCATCCTGTGTGAAGGTAGAATGATGCTTAGGGCTAATAACATACCTGCCTGGGACACATAATCTGAGAGCTCAGTTATGACTCTCTTCATATAGTCCAGTGATGTACGTCTCAATTCATTCACTCTAACATGGACTATAACAGAGTCATAACGGTACTTGTTGTAGAGAAACCTGACTGTGTGCTTAATCTGATGGATCCTGGCACCTGACAAGCAGTTGACCATGGCCTTTTCATTGTCCAGCCTGATAAGGATGATATCTGTGTGTCTGTCTATTTAGTCGCCTATGACCAAGACATATATTCTGAGGTGTTTTTCCTTAGGGGCTTATTGGCTGAGACACTATTGTGTGTATTATTATGTGTAGTGGATTCTTTTGGGATTACAGTGTGTGCCGTAAGTTTGTGCTTGAGAGGACTCTGATCTACAGGTAGGCTTCTAGTGAGTACCTCCATGTATGTGGGTTTATGTGTTGTGAACTTGTTATGTACAAGAGGTGAAGTGTGTGTTGATAATGTGTTTGATTTCTGATTTGTTGTTATGAGAGAGAACTGATTCCAAATTCATAATATAGATACATCTCTCACATATTGTATTTGTTTTTTTAGGAGTAACTGGTTGTCAGTATAAATGAGACAATTGCTACATTGCCTCAGGATGCCCATGTCAATCAGGTTGGCTGGAGAAATGATGGGAAACTGTCAGTTCATTATAGCGGGCATATACTTTAGTAACTAGTGGCGAGTGGGCTAGATGGACCAGGTTTTACTGCAGAACTAACAAAAAATGGCTATTCTATTGAGGACTAGGGATAGAAAACTGTGCCAATGCTTCACAATGCACAACTGAGTTACTTGCAGGGCAGCAGTGCAATCTCTGAGAAACTCCAGAAAACTGAGCACAAACTCATGTAAGCATAATGCTTAAATACAAGTGAAGTTAAATGATTTAAAACAAAATAACCAAAGTGAAAGCCAAAAACCAAGCCTTACTTCAGCAATCCCCAACTCAGATGAGTCCTTGGTTTCTGGTTTGGAGCCCAAGTGCTTAAACCAGAACTACAACACTTTCAAAATAACAAACACAATAAGCCTTCAACCAGCAATAACCAGTTTAGAAAAGTGTAGGATATCATCTCTTGCCACATGAGTTTAAACCACAAATCTTCCTAATGTAAAATAACGGTCTTGGAACCCAAGTGCTTACACCAGAACAAAGACACACTGAATAACAGACACAATAAGCATTCATCAGCAATCCCCAGCTTAGAAGGGTGTAGGCTACACTCTTCCACCACAAGAGTCTAGACCACAAACCATCATAATATAAAATAACTGGTTTGGAGCCAAGTGCCTAAACCAGAACTATGACACTTTCAGACTACCAGACACAATAAGCCTTCAATCAGCAATTCCCAGCTTAGAAGGGTGTAGATTATCCTCTGCTGCCACAAGACTTTAGACCGCAAATCTTCCTAATGTAAAATAACTTGTTTGGAACCCAAATGTTTAAACTAGAACAAAGACGCTCAGAACAACAGGCACAATATGCCTTCAACCAGCAATTCCCAGCTCAGAAAGGCAGAGGATACCCTCTCTTCCCACAAGAGTGTAGACTACAAATATTCTTAATGTAAAACAACTGGCCTGAAGCCCAAGTGTTTAAACCAAAACTAAGAGGCTTAGAATAAGAGTTACAATTTAATCAGGCTACAAACAAGCAGTAATAAATGCAGCTGAATAAATGCAATTGAACAGTTTTAAGAACAAGCAACAAAAGCAAAGTAGAGTGGTAAAGTAGGAAGAATTATAAATACAGTAAAAACAGCTGAATAAAGTGCATTTTAGTTAAGTGGGAATGGAGGAAACAGAAGATAATTCAAGGTTAAGAAACTAAGGGGGTGGGACTTCCCCAACTGACCTCTTCATACTCTGTAGAATGACCTTATAAGCTGGGACTTGGAGGAGTGACCAAAATCAGATTTGTAGTAGTGGTGGGCAACTCAAAAGCTACCAAGTTTAAGAATGCCACAACAGATGAGCAGGTGGGTGGGAAAAATAATATGCAGACAGAGATCAGCAATATTCAGGGAGAGTAAAGCAAGTAAGCCAAACAAGCATTCCAGCTAAATACAGATGTCTCCAAATATTTCTAGCTTAATATGAAAAATGCTGTTTCTCAATTCTTCCTACTAATTAGCTGATATTATTCATTGTTTGCAAAGGAATTCTTTGATAATTTTTCTAACTGACCCTAGCCAAGACCTATTACAACTCCAACAGAACAGATAACTTAAAACAAAACAAAAAGGTAATAAAAGAAAAAGATAAAAAATAGAAGTAACCAAACCTTAAATCAAAAACTTCAATTTAAGATAAAATGTAGACACAGATCAGCAATACTCAGGCAGAGCACAGCAAGCAAGCCAAACAAGCACTCCAGCTATGACTCCAAATATTTCTAGCTAAATGAGTAATCATATTGCTCAGCTCCTCTCACAACTTAGTAAATATTATTCACTGTTTGCAAAGGAATTCTTTGTTAACTTTTCTAACTGACTCTAGCAGAGACCTCTTAAAACTCTAATAGAACAGAAAACCTAAAACAAAACAAATGTAATACAAGAAAAAGATAAAAAATAGAAGTAACCAAATGTTAAATGAAAGACATCAATTCAAAATAAAATGCAGAAAGAGATCAGCAATATTCATACAGACTACAGAAAATAACTCAAAAAAGTACTGATTAAAAGATCTTTATAAAAATCATACAAAAGATATTTGAAACTAAAATGGAAAATATTATGGACGATAGTATATATATATATATATATATATATATATATATATATAGATATGTATATATATATATATATATATATATATATATATATATATATATATATATATATATATATATATATATAATTGAGAAACATTTTCATATTAAGCTATATATATATATATATATATATATATATATATATATATATATATATATATATATATATATATATATATATATATATATATATATATATATATATATATATATATATATATATATATATATATATATATATATGTATATATATATATATATATATATATATATATATATATATATATATATGTATATATATATATATATATATCTATATATATATATATATATATATATATACATATATATATATATGTATATATATATATATATATATATATATATATATATATATATATATATATGTGTGTGTGTGTATATATATATATATATATATATATATATATATATATATGGGATCGGTACTGATCCCCGAAGGAACTTTTCACCGAAGCACAAACAGCCAGCCATACTTCTGCGAAAGTCCTTTTTACTGAAAAAGCACTTTTGCATAAGTATGCCTGCAGCTAGAGGGAGTCGTGCGGGAATGACTGTTGTGGAGATCGTACTACGGTGCGGATAAGGGAATATACCCTTTTCCTCACTGTAGTGCGATCTTGGAGTGGGAATATTAAAGTGGGAGTGTGTGGGGAGTGCAGGTGGGCTTGCCCCCCTGCATAAAAGTAGATTTATTTATTTTTTGTTTTATGTAACGCACTTTAGCAAAGTGTTTTTTCGGTGAAAGCGCTTACGATAAAGTGTGTTCGGTGATTGTGGATTCGGACTACTGAACTTTCATTCAATAGTCCTAGCTCTATATAAATATATATATATATATGTATATATCAGATAGCAAACCACTCTGGTGCACGATACAATACCATCTGGTGCTCGGAAAGCCAAAAATACAAAAGACACCAAAATATTCCAGCACTCAAGACACAAAAGCAGCTGGTTTGCAAATGAAGGATTTATTCCAGGCACAGTCTGCAGCACATATACATGCATACATATGGAGCAAGGACTATTACTACTATATATATATATATATATATATATATATATATATATATATATATATATATATATATATATATATATATATCTATAGTATAAAGGGAACTTTTTTGAGAATTATTGATAGCTAGAGAAAGTGTGGATGATATTAGGAATAGAAAAGAAGACATACAAATCATGATAGAAGACCTTAATAAGGCATTTTGCACAAATGAACATGAAATCTTATAGGTAATAATGAAAGACTAGAATATAAGTGAGACATTTAGGAAATTATCTATATCAGTGTATAGAAATAATAAAGTGAAATACTTGTAAATGGCACATTAAGCCAAGAGGTACATATGAGGAGTTATATAAAATAGGAAGGTCCAATAAGTTCTATGCTTCTTTCATTAGTTAAGAATGTGATAGCATGTGAAATAAATTACAAATGAAGGAGGCGGGGTATATAACACCATATGGGTTAAGAATTCCAGTTCTGTTAATATATGCAGATGACATTATAAAAATTGCAAAACACAAAATTTGGATTAAAGAAGTAATAATTTGTATAACTGAGTGTCTAGAGGTGATAGTGATAGCTTTAAATAAACAGAAAAGTAAAGATTTAGGTGATGTAGTAAAGATAGGGGCTATCTATTTTACAATGAATTAAATTTATGTGTTAGGTACAAAATTTAGGAATAAAGATGCAAGTAGAATTCAATGAGAAAAATGAGAGAAGAAATAAAACAAACCTGTCTTTTCTGGAGAATGTATAAATTATCATTGAGAAAAAGGCTTATTTGATAAATTCAGAACTGCTGGGAAAATATCACACTTATCAAGTGTATTTATGTTGCAAACCGTATCTGAAAATAAATGATTGCAGATATTTTTTTCATTTATATGGGGCTCTGGATTAAACCTAGTAAAAAGAGGAGTTTTGTATGTAGATAAACTAGAAGGAGCTTTACAGTTAATTAACCCATTGGCACATGTTGCTTCATTAAATTTGTGCATTATCAAGTGTCAAAGTGGATAAGTAAAAAAGATGAGAGATTAATAGTAAAATTGTATAAATATAAGTATGAAAAAATGTTTTTGTGGAAAATAAAACTTGATGATGTAGAAAAACATAGAAAAGTATGTGTGAAGGCTGCTAGCCCTGCTATATAGAATTTTGTAAATAATCCTATGTCATTTGTAAATATTAATATGATACACAAGCTTGTTTGACAAATTTAAGAAAACCATGTTATTTGCTGAGCTTCAAAAATGTAACCACAGTACACCCTGCTGGAAAACAGCAGAAATGTCTATAACCTATATGCCAATGCAAATGTATGTTTTCATGGTAGAAATTGGGACATACAGAATTATCTTGCAAACTCTAAGAAAACAAGCTGATAAGTAAGGAGTTTTATGACTGTGTGTTATCTCAGCTAGAAGACAGAATGTCTACAGCTGGAAATTTTTTCTATTGTCTTAAGACAGAGATAATTATTAGGTTTCATATGTAAAGTGTTTTTATATTGCGCTGTGACTTCCTAGCAGCTGTACATCTGAGAGATGAGTATTTTTGACAGACATGTTAAATTCTGTTGGCATCTGTTTAGCCTGGGAACTAGATGCAAGTGTCAAATAGTGATGTCATCTAGATAACCCAGCAGTAATGTGTACTATTAACTTAAGAACTATCTCAGAGAGAAATAGAGCACATTTTGTATTTTGTTCTGAATCTAAGAACGCACCAGCTCTTGCCTTGCTCTGTATGTAAGACTAAGTTCTTAGTATTTCTCTTTGAGATAGATAGGAATATAGCAAGGTTAGTGTAGATGTTTTCTATATTTATGTGAGATTGTCCTGCTATGTTATTTTAAAATATTTCTTGTGAATTGTGAACTCTGTGTCGAGTTAAAAAGTAATGTCTTGTGCTTTTATTATTTATTATTAAATATTTTTAAACCTTTTAAGGGTGGCTGGTTTTGTGTAGAGATATATAAGCTCTAAGAGCTCGTACATGTACTTGGTGATACTGTACAAGCCACTCCTAAATAGCCTTAGCCTTGGTCACACTAAGTATTTGGATAACAGTAACATTACACAGTAGAATTGGACACCATTTGCTAAAGACCTTTATAGTAGCTGATAAGGGTGGTTGGTGGCAGTCAGTACTGCCCTACAGCCTGGGCAGAATGGTACACAGCTAGTGAACCTGTACCAGCCTTCCTCAGGACACAGCTAGTGAACCTGTGACAGCCTTCCTCAGGAGTGTCTGTGTGTTTGTATATAAATCAAATCTCAAAGTGTGTGTGTGTCAGCTGCATAGGCAGGGACACAAAGCACTGGTTAGACAGAGAGGGTGGTGGAGGTTTTGGCTTGTCCATTCAGCTGAGATCTTAACCCTATAGCTGTGCCAGTGGGGAGTCATATTGGAGATCTAGAGTGAGAGGGAGAAACCATCCCCAGACTGACTGTGATCTCTGTGTGCTCTTAAGGGAAATTGTACTTTACTGTGCATCTACTTGTTATCCTTCCAATGTGCATGTCCCTTAGTGGTGTTCGTGGTGAGGACTGAGGCTACTTGATTACTAGGCCAGTGCAATGGTGTCACATATTAATTGTTTGGCAGTAGTGGGATATCCACATCAAATATTAATTGGTTGACAGTGATGAGATATCCACATCATATATTAATTGGCTTGTAGTTGTGTGGATAGTGAATTCCTGTAGCTTGTGTACAGTGGTGACTGAAGGTGTTTTTGTACAGTAAATCAGCAATGCAGTGAACATTCAGAGAGCAGATCACAATTATTTTATTTCTTTTGTTAGCTTAGTTAGTCAGAGCGAGCAGCCAAGCATGTCAACAGAGGAGTATGGCAAGCTGACAAGGAGCTAGTTGGCTGAGATATGTCAAGCTAATGGACAGGTGCATGGAAATCTGACTAAAGCAGACATGATTGCAGCTTTGGACACAGCTGCATCAGAAAATAGCAACCAGGAGGATGATCATTCTGGCTGTGGAGATGTACAACTCAGAGAATGGGCAGCTCAACCTTTCCACAGAGGACTTAAAAATTCATCTGGAGTTAAAGAAACTTGAGTTGGAGGCCAGACATTTGGAAATAGAAGCTGAGGAGAAGGAGAGGCAGAGCAACATGAAAAGGAGATGCTGACTCTTTGCCAGAGTCACAGAGGTAATGGGGAAGGGAGTAACTGAACCCCAGGAACAACAAACGTCAGTAAATTTCTTCCACAGTTTATAGAGGGGGATAATTTTGATACATTATTTCATATGTTTGAGAGGGTATGCAAAATATATGATGTTGGTCAAAGGTTCTGGGTACAGTTCCTGACCCCCTTACTCCATGGTAAAGCTGTAAATGTTCTTTACAAACTGTTTGATGTTGACTTTTTAAATTATAATGTTGTAAAGAATTGTTTGCTAGAATTTTATAAGATAACACCTGAAGCTTATAGGAAAAATTTTTGTGAGCGTAGATACAAGGCAGATGAAAGTGTGTGTGAATATGTTGCTAAGCTAGCAATTATTTTCATAGGTGGGAAATAAAATCAGATACACACCACCACAGAGTAAAAATAAAATCATAAACCTTTACTAATTCAATAAAGCAATAAAACTTTAGACAAGTAGCCAAGCCCTTTAAAATGATAAGCGCTTTTGGTTAAAAACCTTTTTCAGATCAACTTCCTTGTCTAAAGTTTTATCGCTTTATTGAATTATTAAAGGTTTATGGTTTTATTTTTACTCCATGGTGGTGTGTATCAGATTTTACTTCCAGTACCCTAGAATTTATTCTGAAACCAACTTTGGTAGTTACAAGAGATTTTTTACTGTATTTTTATAGGTGGGTTAGTGGTTGCCAGGGTCATCACTTTTTTAAAGGGCAGGCAGATGTTTTGTGAAGGAACAAGCCCTTAATACTTTGCCTGAGAACATGAGGATATGGTTATCATATAGACAATGCATTACTGTAGATGAGTTGGGGAAGAAGGGAGACCTATACCTAGCAAGCAAGGCATCCCTGCACAGGAAAGGGACACCCAGTGCTGCTCATGGTTCTAAGGGAGCCCATGTTGGGCAGACCGGACTGCCGCACCAGAATGTGCCAGTAGCAGGGGAAGCCACTAGTCCAGGTACACAACCAGGACCTAGGGTTAAATGTTTTAAATGCAACCAGTCTGGCCATGTGTCATATAGATGTCCATGGAGGCAAGGTAGGGAACAAAAGGTGGAAGAGCCAGTAAGTGGGAATGACAAAATGCCAACAGTAGGTTGTCTTGAAAAAACAAGGGTACCAAATTACCACAAGAGGTTATATCCTATTGCAGTAAATGGCAAATAGACTATTGCTAAGAGAGAGGCAGCCTCTGACATAACCACTGTGAAGCCTGCAATGGTTACAGAGGAGCACTACTTGCCTGGGCAGTCTACTCCAGTCAGAGTGTTAGGAGGGACCCCATTCCAAATACTTTTGGCAAGGGTTCACCTCCACTGGGAGAGTGGAAAAAGAAACCATCATGTAGGTGTGTTTGAGGATATCCCTGCAGATGTCCTAATAGGGAATGATTTTTATAATGCAGTACCATGTGTTCATGCAGTTGCAGTTAGTCAGGCTTGGAGACAAGCATGTGGGTCTGATAGCCTGGGGGAGACCCAGATAGAGTGCACACTTGCAGCTAAGTCTGGTGTGGTGGTTACTTCAGGGAGGGAGCTACCCTGTAGCAGTGAGACTGAAGGTGACCACAGCTGCTGGTGGGTACTGATGTTCCCTTGAACAGAGTGACTGCAAAGGAGAGGTGAGTAGCAGTACCCAGGCTGACAGTGATGCACCACTGTCAGAGGATACCAGACTTCCTGTGGAAGGGGAGTTGGGAAGGGGTACAAAGAGAAAGTTGAGACAGGCTCAGCTCTCAGACCCTACATTACAAGGCCTGAGAGAGGTAGCTAGTGAGGCACATGATTCTCAAGGGAAGGGGGAATCTGTATACTGGGAAAAAGGGTTACAGTACAGAGAGTGGACCCCCCTGAGGGAGGGATAGAGGGTGAGAGAATACAGCAGCTAGTAGTGCCTAGAGCCTACTGTCTGGCACTTCTAGCCATAGCCCATGATATTCCCTTTGCAGGTCATATGGGCATAAAATGTACCAAGAGATGTATTATGCAAAACTCCTATTGGCTTGGAATTTTCAGGGATGTAACAGGGTACTGCAGGACCTGTGAGCAGTGCCAACAGGTAGGCAAGGCAGGAAAGAAGGTGAAAGCTCCTTTGATGCCTTTGCCTGTGGTTGAGAAGCCATTTGCAGTGGGTAGCTATGAATATTGTGGGGCCTTTGAGTACCCCAAGTTCCACGGGGAAAAAGTATATCTTAGTGGTAGTAGATTATGCTACAAGATACCCTGAGGCAGCGGCTTTGTCCTCCATTGAGGCAGAAAAGGTGGTAAATGCTTTCTTAGAGATTTTCAGCAGAGTAGGTTTCCTACTGGCTTGTCTGTGGAAGTACTGGGGGGAAGCACTTAAAGACCACCCCCTACCATCCCCAGACTAATGATCTTGTTGAGAGGTTAAACTCTAAACTGAAGTCCATACTACTGGCATTTGCAGACCAGTTTAAGAGGGAGTGGGATACATGTTTGCCCCAACTGTTGTTTGAGAAATCTGAGCAGTGGTACAGGAGTTTGGGGACATGTTTACTGGGAAACCAGGGTGCACCCACCTGGTGCAGCACCATGTGGATACAGGACCCCAAAGGCCCATTGGGCAGGCCCCTTATAGGGTGCCTGAGAGAGTTAAACAGACTATGAAGGAGGAGATACAGGAAATGTTGGGACTAGGGGTAATTCAGGAGTCCAACAGTCCTTGGGCCTCCCCAGTGTTGCTGGTGTCAAAGAAGGATGGCAGCACCAGGTTCTGTATGGACTACAGGAAATTAGTCACAGTCAGATGCTTATACCATGCCTAGGACAGATTAAGCCCTAGATAAGCTGGGTAGGGCTAAGTATAGTGTTCATAAGTTAGTACTAGGCTAACTGCCTCTTTGGGCTACTTTAAGCCTAGCCAATTACCCCACGTGAGAATCAAACCCTGCACCTTTTGTGTGTAAGGTAAACACCTTAACCATTATTCCAACAGCAAATAAAACAATACCCAGCAGTATAAATGTCTCCCAGTCGACAAACAAATAAAGCAAATAATCCAAGTAAATGGGCTGGGAGACAACCAAATCTATCATCAAATCAATTTACTGTCCAAATAAATGTTCGCACAATGCAAGGAAATATATAAAATAGGAGCTTAATGAGGAACAAAACAAACAGTAAGCGCTTTCGCCGTAGCTTCTTCAGACTGTTGAAATTCAAATTTTAAATCAATCATCTTTATAAATCTCAATTAGTGATGTATATAAATTAATTAACCATTCCTATCTAATTTTAAAAAGATACAACCTACAAACACCATTAGGAACCTACACATATCAACACTATATAGTCGCTATCTGAAGCTTGAGGCTATCATTATATTCGCATATGATAAAATGCAATAACAAAATGAATGTATCTAAAAACTTAAAAGCACATAACTTATACGATGATATTAATGCAGAGGCAACTAAAAAATAAAAAGAGTTGCTATTAGATGCTAAACATTTTGTGCATATTGGCATATGAGCAATGAATGCCACTCCAAACTAAATATTATTGACGGTTATGCAATTAGCAATACCGCAATATTTTAAACCTACCTAAATTATCAATTGTTGTTTAAATGAGTATCACTAAAAGACAGTAATATATGCATTGATAAGTGCAAAGCTGCATGGCTGCTAAATAACAACTGAATGATGTTGCACTAGGCGGCATAAAGATGGCTATCATCTGAGAAAGCAAAACACTACCTTATGCTTCTCTATGTTATGAAAAGTAATATAATTAAAATATGTAAATAAATAACCAACATGCAGAGAATACAAAGAATACGAACGTGTATATATAAATATATAAAAAATGTAAATATAATTTATAATATAATCATAATTAATTCATATCTTAAACTTATACAAAATGGATAAAATGTCACTCAGTGAACTAGTATAAGAGATATGTTTAAAAAATCAAGTAAAACCACTATATTCAACTAAATATACTAGTTATCTAACCTTCAGTCGCCTAGCTTTCAAAATAGGTTTCAATGATGCCCTTTCATTAAGATCTTTACCTTGGTCAGATCGCAATCTAATAATCCAATCAATTTCCTTACATTCAGTTTTATTGCATATGTTGCCTTCTCTAGCACTAGGTGTAACATAATCAATAGCCATAAATTTAGAGATATGATTCTGTCCTGCTCTGGATACATGCTTGGCTAAAGCATTAGGCATATAGCCTATCTTTATGGCATATAAATGTTCCCTTATCCTAATGCAGAATGAACGATTAGTTTTGCCCACATAAAACACCTCACATTCTTAGCAAACTGCCAGATATACAATATTGATGGTATCACAGGAACCTCTAATATGAAAATAAAACATGTGTCCAGTGTCTGGGTGAATAAAGTAATTCCCTGAACTAATATAGTCACAGTACTTACAGTGACCACAAGGAAAGGTTCCTGGACATACTATACTATTTTGTTGTGTATTTGAATGACATAATAATCTTCTTAAATTGGGTTTGTTCCTAAATTGATAACTCGGATGTTCACCTACTATTGTTTTAATCTCTTTGTCGGTAGTAAGGATGCACCAATGTTTACTAATTATATCCATAATGTTCTTTCTATCCACAGTATAATACATAGGTATTCTTATTGAATCAGGAGGAGTCCTTTTTATGGATACTTGGTTGGCAACTTCTGAGTAATATGGCATAGCTCTATTAGATCTATTTTCTCCTATATGTAATAAGCCTTTATTAATCTGTATCTCAGTATAACCACGTTGGAGCAACCTATGCCTAAAATGATTGATTTCAGTTTGAAAATTTTCTTCTGATACATTCAGTCGAGAAATACGTAAACTCTGACCCCTTATAATATTATTTAATATATGATGTGGGTGCATACTGGACCGATGTAATAGGGTGTTACGATAGCAAGATTTTCAATACACTCTAGTGTTAACTGAGTCTCCCAAAACTCTCTCTACATATACATCAAGATAATGTATCTTGAAGTAAGAATATTCACATGTAAATTTCAGATATGACGTAAAATTATTAATATGTACTACATATTGGTTGAGGTCTTGTATGCTACCTTGCCACATGAGGAAGACGTCATCGACAAAACGTCTATAAAAGCAACATGTTGCAAATGTAAATGATGCCAAAATAGTATATGTTCTTCCCAATCAGCTAAAAATAGGTTGGCATAGCTATTGGCACAAGATGTGCCCATAACCACGCCATCCCGCTGTATATAAATATTGTCTTCATATATGAAAATATTGTTCTCCAAAATAGCTTAGATGAAAATAGTTATTAAGTCAATATGCGATTCTGTATAGGTACTATATTTGGACAAATAGCGCTTAATGGCGAGGACGCCCTCCTCGTTAGGAATAACTTTAAACAGAGACTGTATATCTAAAGTAACAAAAATAGTATTTGACGTCATAGGTTTATTATTAAAATGTTGATATAAATCCATTAAAAATTGCTTAGTATCTCTCAAGACTGAGTGGTTCTGATCAATGACAGATCTTAAAAAAGTCTCTACGAACAGAGAAAGAGGTTCAGTACTCCAACCACCCCCTGAGACAATAGGTCGCAGGGGTTGGTTGGTACCATGATTGTGTATTTTGGGAATCCCATTAATAATGGGTATTAAGGGATATTCTACTAATAAGAAATTTTGCATATTGATGTCAATCACATTACTCTTCGCTAAGTCAAGTATCATATCACATAATTTAAATTTAGCAGCCATGCAACTTTGCACTTATCAATGCATATATTACTGTCTTTTAGTGATACTCATTTAAACAACAAACTGATAATTTAGGTAGGTTTAAAATATTGCGGTATTGCTAATTGCATAACCGTTAATAATATTTAGTTTGGAGTGGCATTCATTGCTCGTATGCCAATATGCACGAAATGTTTAGCATCTAATAGCAACTCTTTTTATTTTGTAGTTGCCTCTGCATTAATATCATCGTATTTAATATCTAATATTTAATTTTATTCATATATAATAATAAACCTATGACGTCATATACTATTTTTGTTACTTTAAATATACAGTCTCTGTTTACATTTATTCCTAACGAGGTGGGCGTCCTCGCCATTAAGTGCTATTTGTCCAAATATAGTACCTATACAGAATCACATATTGACTTAATAACTATGTTCATCGAAGCTATTTTGGAGAACAATATTTTCATATATGAAGACAATATTTATATACAGAGGGATGGCGTGACTATGGGCACATCTTGTGCCAATACCTACGCCAACCTATTTTTAGCTGATTGGGAAGAACATATAGTATTTCGGCATCATTTACATTTGCAACATGTTGTCTTTTATAGACGTTTTGTCGATGACGTCTTCCTCATGTGGCAAGGTAGCATACAAGACCTCAACCAATATGTAGTAGATATTAATAATTTCACGTCATATCTGAAATTTACATGTGAATATTCTTACTTCAAGATACATTATCTTGACGTATATGTAGAGAGAGTTTTGGGAGACTCGGTTAACACTGGAGTGTATCGAAAATCTTGCTATCGTAACACCCTATTACATAGGTCCAGTATGCACCCACATCATATATTTAATAATATTATAAAGGGTCAGAGTTTACGTATTTCTCGACTGAATGTATCAGAAGAAAATTTTCAAACTGAAAGCAATCATTTTAGGCATAGTTTGCTCCAACGTGGTTATACTGAGACACAGATTAATAAAGGCTTATTACATATAGGAGATGACAGATCTAATAGAGCTATGCCATATTACTCAGAATGTGCCAACCAAGTATCCATAAAAAGGATTCCTCCTGATTCAGAAAGAATACCTATGTATTATACTGTGGATAGAAAGAACATTATGGATATAATTAGTAAACATTGGCGCATCCTTACTACTGACAAAGAGATTAAAACAATAGTAGGTGAACATCCGAGTTATCAATTTAGGAACAAACCCAATTTAAGAAGATTATTATGTCATTCAAATACACAACAAAATACTATAGTATGTCCAGGCACCTTTCTTTGTGGTCACTGTAAGTATTGTGACTATATTAGTTCAGGGAATTACTTTATTTACCCAGACACTGGACACGTTTTATTTTAATATTCCTGTGATACCATCAATATTGTATATCTGGCAGTTTGCCAAGAATGTGAGGTGTTTTACATGGGCAAAACTAATCATTCATTCTGCATTAGGATAAGGGAACATTTATATGCCATAAAGATAAGCTATATGCCTAATGCTTTAGCCAAACATGTATCCAGAGCAGGACAGAATCATATCTTTAAATTTATGGCTATTGATTATGTTATACCTAGTGCTAGAGAAGGCAACATACGCAATAAAACTGAATGTAAGGAAATAGATTGGATTATTAGATTGCGATCTGACCAAGGTAAAGGCCTTAATGAAAGGGCGTCATTGAAACCTATTTTGAGAGCTAGGCGACTGATGGTTAGATAACTAGTATATTTAGTTGAATATAGTGGTTTTACTTGATTTTTTTAAACATATCTCTTATTCAGTTCACTGAGTGGCATTTTATCCATTTTGTATAAGTTTAAGATATGAATTAATTATGATTATATTATAAATTATACTTACATTTTTTATATATTTATATATACACATTCGTATTCTCTGTATTCTCTGCATGTTGATTATTTATTTATATATTTTAATTAAATTACTTTTCATAACACAGAGAAGCATAAGGTAGTGTTTTGCTTTCTCAGATGATAGCCATCTTTATGCTGTCTAGTGCAACATCATTCAGTTGTTATTTAGCAGCCATGCAGCTTTGCACTTATCAATGCATATATTACTGTCTTTTAGTGATACTCATTTAAACAACAATTGATAATTTAGGTAGGTTTAAAATATTGCGGTATTGCTAATTGCATAACCGTTAATAATATTTAGTTTGGAGTGGCATTCATTGCTCGTATGCCGATATGCACGAAATGTTTAGCATCTAATAGCAACTCTTTTTATTTTGTAGTTGCCTCTGCATTAATATCATCGTATAAGTTATGTGCTTTTAAGTTTTTAGATATGTTCATTTTGTTATTGCATTTTATCATTCGCGAATATAATGATAGCCTCAAGCTTCAGATAGCGACTATATAGTGTTGATATGTGTAGGTTCCTATTAGTGTTTCTAGGTTGTATCTTTTTAAAATTAGATAGGACTGGTTAATTAATTTATATACGTCACTAATTGAGATTTATAAAGGTGATTGATTTAAAATTTGAACTTCAACAGTCTGAAGAAGCTACGGCAAAAGCGCTTACTGTTTGTTTTGTTCCTCATTAAACGCCTATTTTATACATTTCCTTGCATAGTGCAAACATTTATTTGGACAGTAAATTGATTTGATGATAGCTTTGGTTGTCTCCCAGCCCATTTACTTGGATTATTTACCATAACCATTATGCCAACCTCCCACCCCCATCTTACCACCTTTGATCTTACGAAGGGGTACTCACAGGTGCCCTTGACTCCCAGTGCTAGAGAGAGAGAGTTCAGCCTTTGTGACTCCTTTTGGCTTGAACGATTTCACATACATGCCCTTTGGGATAAAAAATGCCCCAGTAACTTTCCAGATGCTGGTAGATCATGGCCTATCAGGAGATTTTGCCCTTGCGTACCTACATGATATTGCCATCTACAGCCATTTCTGGCAAGAGCACCTTCAGCATGTCAGGGAGGTAGAGGGCAGGGTTGACCATTAATCCCAGCAAATGTCAAGTGGGTATGGCAGAGGTCTCCTACCTGGGACATACAGAGGAGATTTGTAAGATCAGACCAGAACCTACCAAAGTGGAAGCCATCCTGTCATCGCATGCACCTCTTACCAAAAAGCAGGTGAGGGCATTTTTAGGGATAACAGTGTATTACAGAAATTTTGCCCCCAGTTATAGTACCATAGCTGCTCCCCTCACAGACCTGACAAGGAAAAACAGGCCAGATAAGATAAGCGTGGACCACAGCATGTGAGCAGGCATTCCAGAAGCTTAAACAAGCATTGGGAGGACCCCCTGTGTTAGCCAATCCAGATTACAGCAAAGAATTTCTTGTGCAGGTGGATGCTTTGAACCATGGGGTGGGGGCTGTACTTTGCCAGATTTCTTCAGAGGCAGAAGAGCACCCAGTGGTTTATCTCAGTTGTAGGCTCCAACCCAGGAAGAAATGCTATGCAGCTGTAGAAATGGAATGTCTAGCCATAGTGTGGGGACTACAGAAACTTCAGCCTTATCTGTATGGAAGGAAATTCACTGTAGTTACAGATCACAATCCCTTAACATGGTTACATTGAGTCAGCCAGCAAAATGCCAAGTTGCTAAGATGGATCCTAGGGTTGCAAGCATATATGACAATGCAGTATCACAGCAGGGTTAGCAATGCCAACGCAGATGGGCTCTCAGGACAGGGAATGGAGTAAGCTATACCCAGATAGGCTCAACCCTCTCAAGCAACATAGGTTCATAGGTTCATAGATTCATACTAGGCTATCTGCCCTGGGGCAATTGTAAGCCTAGCCCGATTCTGTATGGCTTACGCCACCCCTTGATTTGAGTATACTGTGCCCTTTTTAAGGTTTAGTTTACTGTGCCCTCTGTCTAATAGTGACATGGGAGTAATCCCTGGGACAAACCTACGATCCCCCATCCACCTATCGAGATTCTTCTTGAAGAGATTAAGTGAGGTGCTCTGCCTCACATGAACTGGAATTCTATTCCAGAGCGAAGGGAGCCTCTGGGTTATGAACCTGTCTCTCCAGCAAGTTCTATTTATTTCTGTGCTGAGGTTCAAGTCCCTCGAGTGTGTGGCTCTAAGGGATTTAGATTTACTGAGGTGGAGCATGTCCATTAATTCTGGATTTGACATAGCTTTGTATGTCAGGCATAGATCGCCTCGAAGTAGGCTGTATGCAACTGAGTAGAGCTGGAGTTTTTTTAACCGAGCAGCATATGGCATCTGTTTGAGACCCTTTAATCCTCTTGGTGAGATACTTTTGGGGTCTTTCTAATTGCTGCAGGTGTTGGGTAAGGTACATCCCAAAAGGGGCATTGTATTCTATGATGGGCCTGATGAGGGATGAATAAAGGGGCACGATTACCTCTCTTGATCTAGATGTGAAACCCTTCGTGATGAGGTGGGCTATGTAGAAGGTCTTTCTAACCACTTTGGCAATGTGGTTTTCAAAGGAGAGATTGCTATCAACTTGGGTCCCCAGGTCCCTAATAACTTTCTCTGTACTTAATGGGTTTCTGCCTATGTGGTAATTTTAGGGCACATTATTTTGCCAAAGGGTATGACTATACATTTTTTGGCATTTAGCTTTAAACCATGATGCTGGCACCAGTTATCTGTCTCTGTGAGTCCTTTTTGAAGGATGTTTGTGTCAGCTGGAGAGTTGATTATGGCGCCCAGTTTGCAGTCATCTGCGAACTTGGTGAGCCATAGTCCTCCCACGTTTGCCTGTACCTCGGAAAAGTATATACAGAACAAGAGTGGTCCCAGGACAGAACCCTGTGGGATGCCACTTGTGACCGTTTTCGAGTCTGACATGGCTCCAGCAACTCTCACTCTGTGGGTTCTGTCTTTGAGCTAGTTTGCGACCCATCTTGTGACATAGGGGTTTATATTTAAGCTGGATAGCTTATCTATGATGCCCGAGTGGGGTATTGTGTCAAATGCCTTTGCAAGGTCCAGATAGGCTGTGTGGACTACTTTCCCTTCATCTATGGCTTTGGTGCCTGTTTCAAAGAAGTCAACCAGGTTCAAAAGGCAGGATCTGCCCTTGACAAAGCCACACTGGGTAGGATCTAGTGTCTGTAGGTCCCCAATGTCTTTGTTTATGAGCTCCATGATGATCCTCTCCATAGCCTTGCAGACTGAGCTAGTCAGGCTTATGGGGTGATAGTTTCCAGGGTCCGTAGAGGCTCCACCTTTGTGGAGTGGGACCACTGTTGCTGTACCCCATTCTGTGGGCACATATCCTGTAGTGATATTTCAAGACATTTCTCAAGGTTCACTCGAAAAACTAGCTTGAGTTCTTGGGGGGGATTCTGAAGCCTGCCAGCCCAGCTAGATAGAATTTTATAAATAACCATATATCATTTTTAAATATTAATATGATCCATAGGCTTGTTTGACAAATGTAAGAAAACTGTGTTTTGTGCTGAGCTTCAAAAATGTAACCACAGTGCAGCCTGCTGGAAAACAGCAGAAAAGTGTATAAACTGTATGCCAATGCAAATGTATGTTTTCATGGTAGAAATTGGGACATACAGAGTTAACTTACAAACTCTAAGAAAATAATCTGATAAGTAAATGGTTTTATGCCTGTGTGTTATCTCAGCTAGGAGACAGAATGTCTGCATCTGGAAATTCTTTCCATTGTCTTAAGACAGAGATAATTACTAGGTTTCACATGTAAAGTGTCTTTGTACTGCTCTGAGACTTCCTAGCAGCTGTACATCTGAGAGATGAGTATTTTTGACAGAGACATGTTAAATTCTGTTGGTATCTGTTTAGCCTTGGAACTAGAAGCAAGTGTCAAATAGTGATGCCATCTAGCTAACCCAGCAGTGATGTGTATTGTTAATTTAAGGATTATCTCAGAGAGAAAGTGAAAGCATGTTGTATTTTGTTCTAAATCTGACAACAACTCACCAGCACTTGCCTTTCTCTGTAAAACTTATATCTTAGTATTTCCCTTAGAGATAGATAGGAATATAGCAAGATTAGTGTAGATGTTTTCTATATTTATGTGAGACTGTCCTACTATGTTATTTTAAAGAATTTCCTGTGAATTGTGAACTCTCTAATGTCACTGTGCTGAGTTAATAAGTATTGTCTTGTGCTCGTATTATTTATTATTAAATATTTTTAAACCTTTTAATGGTGGCTGGTTTTGTGTACAGATATATAAGCTCTTAGAGCACTTGTATGTATTTGGTTATACTGTACAAGCCATTGCTAAATAGCCTTAGCCTTGGTCACACTTACTATTTGAATAACAATAACATTACACAGTAGAGTCTGACACCCTTTGGAAAGGGCCTTTATAGTAGCTGATAATGGTGGTTAGTGGCAGTCAGTATTACCTTATAGTCTGGGCAGAAGGGGGCATAGCTAATGAACCTGTGCAGCCTTCCCCAGGAGTGTCTGTGTGTTTGTATATAAATCAAATCTCAAAGTTTGTGTATGTCAGCTACTTGGGCAGGGACATGAAGCACTGGATGGACAGAGAGTGCTGCGGGTTATGCTTAACCACTTGGCTGAGATCATAACCCTATAGCTGTGCCAGTGGGAAATCTTACTGGGGATCTCAAGAGAGAGGGGGAAACCAGCCCCAGGCTGACTGTGATCTGTGTATGCTCTTAAGGGAAATTGTACTTTACTGTGTGTGTACTTGAACAATTCTGACAAAAAACGAAAAGGAGCCAGCATATGGTGAAATCCTCGGAACTTTATTGGTAAAAACCAAAAGAATCACAGACCGGTTTCGGCCGGATCAGTACACAGCCTTCATCAGTGTAAAGAGAAAAAACAAAGTGATTTGTGAGACAATAAATACATCCATCAGAGATTTGATTGGTGGAATCAAAATTGTTCATTGAGACCTGGTGGGAACATCCCACCCAGTTTTACAATCCATTTTTTCTCTTTGGTGTTCAAAATAGAGTGCCATCCTGTCTTGTTACCTTTGTTTCCTTTTATAATATCAATAATCATAAAGGAAAAATTTGCAGAGTGATGTGATAAATGATGCTTATATAGTGTGTTGTTGGTCCTTTTGTTCTTAATGTTACTAATATGTTCAGATATTCTAATTCTGAGCGGTCTGAAAGTTTGACCAACATAAAATGAGCCACAATGGCATGTGGCCAGGTAAACAACCCATTTACTGCTGCAATTTGCAAAAAACTTGAGATCATATACTAAGGAACAATTCTTGCTAGAGAATTGTTTGGATTGTGTAATCCTGTTACAATTGGTACAATGGCCACAAGGGTAGCAGCCTGTCAATAGTTCACCTGTCAGGGTAGTCTGCAAAAATTGTGTTTGTTGTTCCGTAATATTATGTTTGAAATGATTGAAACTGGAGCCTAAGTTTTTCCCTTTACGGAATGAAAAAAGGCACTGGTCAGGAATAATACTAGCAACATCATGATCATATTGTAGAATATTCCAATGTCTGTTCACAGCTTGTATAAGTTTATCAGAATTATGAGCATATGTGGTGGTGAATCTGAGTGGACCAGACTTGGTGTTGGAACGGTGCTTGTAGCCTAAGAGATCTTGTCTGTCTAGGGAATTAACCAGATTACTGGCACATGAAACATAACCCATACCATAACCCCTAGATCTGAATCTATTGGTGAGATCCTTGCGTTGTTCTTGAAAAGTGGAATCCTGAGAACAAATACGTTTAATACGAATGAATTGAGATTTGGGAATGTTGCGAACAACATGTGGGGGATGAAAACTAGAGGTGTGTAAAATGGTATTGTATTCAGGATATTTCCTATATACTTCAGTGCTTAAAGTATTGTCAGGTAATCTGGTGATGGAAACATCAAGAAAAGTGATGGAATGTTTGTCATAATGAACTGTAAACTCTAGGCCCCAGATGTTGTTGTTTAAATAGGTGATAAACTCAAATAGACCACAAGTATCACCTTTCCATACCAACCAACAGTCGTCTAAGTAACGTCTCCAGATGTCAATGCTTTCCAAGTATATGTTATTGTTTGAATCATATATAATGCTATTTTCCACATAGGCCATAAAAAGGTCTGCATAAATGGGGGCAAAAGAGGCCCCCATAGCAGTGCCTTTGGTTTGCCAATAACATTTATTCTGATAAAAGAAGACGTTACTAGTAAGGACAAATCTAGCTAACTCCACCAAAAAGGAATTAAAGCTTGGTTGATATAGACCAGCTTTGTCTAACCAATAGGCCAAAGCTTCCAAACCAGCCTGATGAGGGATGTTTGTATATAAGGCACAAACATCAAGGGTACACATCAACCAGTCCTCTTCTAGCTGACTGTCAGAAATAATCTGCAAAAAATTAGTAGTGTCATGTAGTCTGGCATGTATAGAACCAAGTAGGGGTTTAAGATGTTGAGTGAGAAATAAAGTGAGTGGTTCAGTAATGTAACCTCGTCCAGAAACAATCGGTCTACCTGGTGGCTTAAAGGGGTCCTTGTGTACCTTGGGCAAAAAGTAAATGTATTGAATGGCAGGGTCAAGTATCAAAAGTTGTTGTGCAGTCTGATTGGTAATGATAAATTCATCCCTTGCCCAAATAATAAAGTCTTGAATTTGTTTCTGGAATCGAAAAGTAGGATTGATGTTCATAAGGGAATAATATCTATCATACGATAGCTGTCGGTTGGCTTCTTGATCATAGTCACACCAATTCAAGATAACAACAGCACCCCCCTTATCTGCAGTGATGATAACAATATCCTTATTATTTTGGAGTTCTGAGATAGCTTCCTTCTCAGCAATAGAAATGTTATTGCGTTTCAAGCGTATATCAGTATGTGAAAAATGGAGATCTTTGAGAATGTTGTTTTGAAACAGATGTACTGATGGATGCATTGGTGGATTAAATGAGGATTTGTGATACACAAATTTTTCAGTGTATTGATTACCAGAGTCACCAAAATACAGTTTAAGATTTAAATTTCTACAAAATTATATCACATCCTGAGCTTGAATTTCTTCAGAAACCAGAAAACCAGGTACAAAAGAAAGACATTTATTTAAGACCGACAACTGGGTGGGTGTTAAGACATGGTTAGACAAATTGAGAACATTGTTATTAACAGTTATTTCTGCATGACCATTTTCAAAAGGCCTTGTATGTTGTTTATGTTTCCTGTGTTTCCTCCCACCCCGCTGGTATTTGGACCTAAAGGGATGTTGCTGGGTGTCCTTTTGGGGGTCGGTGAGCCTAAAATTGACTGCGGTTCACTATCTGTCCCTGATGAAATATCATCAGTAGAAGAACCTAAAAAGGTGTCTTGTTTTTTGAGGATAGAACGTGGTCTTTTCCTCTTCGGTGTCCTGATGGTGGTGGATGTGAACCTCACTTGTTTGGTATTACTTGCAAAAGGATTTGCATTCAAATAATCCCTCTCATCCCTCTGAAATTTTTTGATTTTTCTAACGCGTAGTTGTTCCTCAAGATTATTCAAATCAGTGGCAAATTTTTGTAATTGGGTTGCAAAGAAAGTTTGCCCTTCAAAACATTTTACGTCATCAACCAACTTGGTGACAGTACCAATTTCCAAGTCAATGACCCTATCATGAAATCTTGATAAAGCTTCAACAAAGGACATGGTTGCCTGCTGTTGTATTGAGGACCACTGTTCTAACAACTCTTGATCTGCTGTCCCAACATGGGGTTGAATACGTATCCTGAGACCTCTGGGGGTGATCCCTTTTGCCATATAGGCCTTGAACAATTTTGAGTGCCATATGTTTGATCTGAGTATTCTCAAATGTTTGTTTAATTGTTCAAATGATGATATACACTGGGCTTCAGAGTCCAAATGGACAGAATTATTGGGGTTGTTCGGTTCAACCGAACCAAGACCAAATGCTCTTAAATCTTCCCTGTCCTCAGACCATTTGGACACCAAACTTGAGATATCCATATCAATTATTGGATAAACTGACAATAATAGTATAGAACTACGCCAGTGTCAAAGGAAAATGAATAAAAGGAACAATGACAGCCTTGGACCACCAAAGTGAGCTGTGTCCCTGTATCGAAAAGCAGAGGAAACAAAAACCCCCTGGGTATATAAAAAATATATATTGAATATTGATCAGGATAGTCAAAAGAGCTAATGATACTGAAAAAATGACAGTATCTGTAGGTCAATACAACAGCAGGACATTGCCATGACAGCCGAGAGGAAAAATCACAATAGCCAAATCAGACTAAAAAATGTACAATCTCTAAAAAAGTATGATCAATCACGACCATAGGATCTAATATAATAAATGCTTAAGAGGGGGGTACCCAAATTGCAACCAAACAAAAAGTTGTCTCGAAAGAGTATGCTATATAAAGCTAAAAGGTATATAATGCTGTGCAAAATAGCTGGCAAAAGACCCACATACCATATAAACAGTACATATATTTGTGTGCATGCATACACAATGACACAATATATGAGCAAAGAGATGCCCACCAGACCAATATGTCAACTATAATAGAAATATTTATGTTATGGATGACCAAAAGATTATATTGTACTATAATATGCTAATGTAAAAATAGGCAGAGAAAACCACCCTTATAGAAAAACATGGCAGGTATACAACAAACATAAATAAAAAGTCCAAAATCATCTTCAAATTCTAAATATTATTGGTCCTTATTGGTCCTTGGACAATAAGCACCCAAGCACCCAATCTTAGTCCAAGATAAGGGAAGATAGCTGGTTCAGATAAGGTAAATCCCCTTCGTGTACGTGGTCCACATATAAAAAAAGAAAAAAAGGACAGTACCTGCAATGATAAATACTGGAAATCCAGAAAGAATATAATTCCTGGTAAAAAATGTGGAAGTTGCCCAGTACAACGTTTAACACAAATCAATTCCCAAATGAAGCCTCGAATAAGGCAGAAAGGCAGCAAAACCCACAGTCCAATAGGTACGCTGTGTCAAACACAAGGCAGCAGGCTCCGTTAAGCTGATAACAGTCCACCATGACAGTGCGCATTTAAGCTCTAAAAAACCTTGGTAAAAAGATATCGCAGTCAACATGAGCGCAGGTGGAGTCCAAATTATGGCCCAAGGTTGAAACGAAAGGGCAGCGACCTCCGTAGACCAAAAAATACGCTGTGTCGAACACACAAACAGCGCCTCAGCAGTATAAGCAGCAATCCGCCATGACAGTGTGCACCTCAAGCACTAACACCACATCACGAAACCGACAGGCTGATAAAACATTAGTTGGAAGCTCCCAAAGAAAGAAAAAATGTAGTGAAAAAAACTTTTAAGGTATAATTGTACCAATATACATCCAACCAGCCTACTTTGAGAAATCCAAGTAGGCAAGCAAAACAAAATTTGAAGATAGATGTAGACTGCAGAAAAACTGCAGTCAGTTGTAGGATCACCGGCCCCCAGCAGGAAAGAAGAGGAAGTGTAGCAGCAAAAAATGTTCTCCTGCACGGTGGAAATGCACGGCTCAAAGGAGCTTGAGGTGTACACTGTCATGGCGGATTGCTGCTTATACTGCTGAGGAGCTGTTTGTGTGTTCGACACAGCGTATTTTTTGGTCTACGGAGGTCGCTGCCCTTTCGTTTCAACCTTGGGCCATAATTTGGACTCCACCTGCGCTCATGTTGACTGCGATATCTTTTTACCAAGGTTTTTTTAGCGCTTAAATGCGCACTGTCATGGTGGACTGTTATCAGCTTAACGGAGCCTGCTGCCTTGTGTTTGACACAGCGTACCTATTGGACTGTGGGTTTTGCTGCCTTTCTGCCTTATTCGAGGCTTCATTTGGGAATTGATTTGTGTTAAACGTTGTACTGGGCAACTTCCACATTTTTTACCAGGAATTATATTCTTTCTGGATTTCCAGTATTTATCATTGCAGGTACTGTCCTTTTTTTCTTTTTTTATATGTGGACCACGTACACGAAGGGGATTTACCTTATCTGAACCAGCTATCTTCCCTTATCTTGGACTAAGATTGGTCGCTTGGGTGCTTATTGTCCAAGGACCAATAAGGACCAATAATATTTACAATTTGAAGATGATTTTGGACTTTTTATTTATGTTTGTTGTATACCTGCCATGTTTTTCTATAAGGGCGGTTTTCTCTGCCTATTTTTACATTAGCATATTATATTACAATATAATCTTTTGGTCATCCATAACATAAATATTTCTATTATAGTTGACATATTGGTCTGGTGGGCATCTCTTTGCTCATATATTGTGTCATTGTGTATGCATGCACACAAATATATGTACTGTTTATATGGTATGTGGGTGTATTAATGCACACACAATCGCTTTTTTTGCCCCTACTTGCTTATCATGAATAGGTTTTATCAAATTTGGATTTGCCAAGTATACTAATACCACCTATTTTCTCATTTTTGCCCTACTGCCCTCATTTATATTCCCTGTGGGACCTTTGTTGGTTTTTGGGATCAGTTCCACTATCTTTATACAGAATTATCATACTCAGGTTTAAGTTCTATTATTTGGGGACAAATACACATATATGTCCAATTTTTTATTTTTAGGACGTAGTCTGTTTCTTCAGTGGTATATATGCGATTATTATACATTTGGTCTTTTGCCAGATATTTTGCACAGCATTATATACCTTTTAGCTTTATATAGCATACTCTTTCGAGACAACTTTTTGTTTGGTTGCAATTTGGGTACCCCCCTCTTAAGCATTTATTATATCAGATCCTATGGTCGTGATTGATCATACTTTTTTAGAGATTGTACATTTTTTAGTCTGATTTGGCTATTGTGATTTTTCCTCTCGGCTGTCATGGCAATGTCCTGCTGTTGTACTGACCTACAGATACTGTCATTTTTTCAGTATCATTAGCTCTTTTGACTATCCTGATCAATATTCAATATATATTTTTTATATACCCAGGGGGTTTTTGTTTCCTCTGCTTTTCGATACAGGGACACAGCTCACTTTGGTGGTCCAAGGCTGTCATTGTTCCTTTCATTCATTTTCCTTTGACACTGGCGTAGTTCTATACTATTTTTGTCAGTTTATCCAATAATTGATATGGATATCTCAAGTTTGGTGTCCAAATGGTCTGAGGACAGGGAAGATTTAAGAGCATTTGGTCTTGGTTCGGTTGAACCGAACAACCCCAATAATTCTGTCCATTTGGACTCTGAAGCCCAGTGTATATCATCATTTGAACAATTAAACAAACATTTGAGAATACTCAGATCAAACATATGGCACTCAAAATTGTTCAAGGCCTATATGGCAAAAGGGATCACCCCCAGAGGTCTCAGAATATGTATTCAACCCCATGTTGGGACAGCAGATCAAGAGTTGTTAGAACAGTGGTCCTCAATGCAACAGCAGGCAACCATGTCCTTTGTTGAAGCTTTATCAAGATTTCATGATAGGGTCATTGACTTGGAAATTGGTACTGTCACCAAGTTGGTCGATGACGTAAAATGTTTTGAAGGGCAAACTTTCTTTGCAACCCAATTACAAAAAGTTGCCACTGATTTGAATAATCTTGAGGAACAACTACGCGTTAGAAAAATCAAAAAATTTCAGAGGGATGAGAGGGATTATTTGAATGCAAATCCTTTTGCAAGTAATACCAAACAAGTCAGGTTCACATCCACCACCATCAGGACACCGAAGAGGAAAAGACCACGTTCTATCCTCAAAAAACAAGACACCTTTTTAGGTTCTTCTACTGATGATATTTCATCAGGGACAGATAGTGAACCGCAGTCAATTTTAGGCTCACCGACCCCCAAAAGGACACCCAGCAACATCCCTTTAGGTCCAAATACCAGCGAGGTGGGAGGAAACACAGGAAACATAAACAACATACAAGGCCTTTTGAAAATGGTCATGCAGAAATAACTGTTAATAACAATGTTCTCAATTTGTCTAACCATGTCTTAACACCCACCCAGTTGTCGGTCTTAAATAAAGGTCTTTCTTTTGTACCTGGTTTTCTGGTTTCTGAAGAAATTCAAGCTCAGGATGTGATATCATTTTGTAGAAATTTAAATCTTAAACTGTATTTTGGTGACTCTGGTAATCAATACACTGAAAAATTTGTGTATCACAAATCCTCATTTAATCCACCAATGCATCCATCAGTACATCTGTTTCAAAACAACATTCTCAAAGATCTCCATTTTTCACATACTGATATACGCTTGAAACGCAATAACATTTCTATTGCTGAGAAGGAAGCTATCTCAGAACTCCAAAATAATAAGGATATTGTTATCATCACTGCAGATAAGGGGGGCGCTGTTGTTATCTTGAATTGGTGTGACTATGATCAAGAAGCCAACCGACAGCTATCGGATGATAGATATTATTCCCTTATGACCATCAATCCTACTTTTCGATTCCAGAAACAAATTCAAGACTTTATTATTTGGGCAAGGGATGAATTTATCATTACCAATCAGACTGCACAACAACTTTTGATACTTGACCCTGCCATTCAATACATTTACTTTTTGCCCAAGGTACACAAGGACCCCTTTAAGCCACCAGGTAGACCGATTGTTTCTGGACGAGGTTACATTACTGAACCACTCTCTTTATTTCTCACTCAACATCTTAAACCCCTACTTGGTTCTATACATGCCAGACTACATGACACTACTAATTTTTGCAGATTATTTCTGACAGTCAGCTAGAAGAGGACTGGTTGATGTGTACCCTTGATGTTTGTGCCTTATATACAAACATCCCTCATCAGGCTGGTTTGGTAGCTTTGGCCTATTGGTTAGACAAAGCTGGTCTATATCAATCAAGCTTTAATTCCTTTTTGGTGGAGTTAGCTAGATTTGTCCTTACTAGTAACGTCTTCTTTTATCAGAATAAATGTTATTGGCAAACCAAAGGCACTGCTATGGGGGCCTCTTTTGCCCCCATTTATGCAGACCTTTTTATGACCTATGTGGAAAATAGCATTATATATGACTCAAACAATAACATATACTTGGAAAGCATTGACATCTGGAGACGTTACTTAGACGACTGTTGGTTGGTATGGAATGGTGATACTTGTGGTCTATTTGAGTTTATCACCTATTTAAACAACAACATCTGGGGCCTAGAGTTTACAGTTCATTATGACAAACATTCCATCACTTTTCTTGATGTTTCCATTACCAGATTACCTGACAATACTTTAAGCACTGAAGTATATAGGAAATATCCTGAATACAATACCATTTTACACGCCTCTAGCTTTCATCCCCCACATGTTGTTCGCAACATTCCCAAATCTCAATTCATTCGTATTAAACGTATTTGTTCTCAGGATTCCACTTTTCAAGAACAACGCAAGGATCTCACCAATAGATTCAGATCTAGGGGTTATGGTATGGGTTATGTTTCAGGTGCCAGTAATCTGGTTAATTCCCTAGACAGACAAGATCTCTTAGGCTACAAGCACCGTTCCAACACCAAGTCTGGTCCACTCAGATTCACCACCACATATGCTCGTAATTCTGATAAACTTATACAAGCTGTGAACAGACATTGGAATATTCTACAATATGATCATGATGTTGCTAGTATTATTCCTGACCAGTGCCTTTTTTCATTCCGTAAAGGGAAAAACTTAGGCTCCAGTTTCAATCATTTCAAACATAATATTACGGAACAACAAACACAATTTTTGCAGACTACCCTGACAGGTGAACTATTGACAGGCTGCTACCCTTGTGGCCATTGTACCAATTGTAACAGGATTACACAATCCAAACAATTCTCTAGCAAGAATTGTTCCTTAGTATATGATCTCAAGTTTTTTGCAAATTGCAGCAGTAAATGGGTTGTTTACCTGGCCACATGCCATTGTGGCTCATTTTATGTTGGTCAAACTTCCAGACCGCTCAGAATTAGAATATCTGAACATATTAGTAACATTAAGAACAAAAGGACCAACAACACACTATATAAGCATCATTTATCACATCACTCTGCAAATTTTTCCTTTATGATTATTGATATTATAAAAGGAAACAAAGGTAACAAGACAGGATGGCACTCTATTTTGAACACCAAAGAGAAAAAATGGATTGTAAAACTGGGTGGGATGTTCCCACCAGGTCTCAATGAACAATTTTGATTCCACCAATCAAATCTCTGATGGATGTATTTATTGTCTCACAAATCACTTTGTTTTTTCTCTTTACACTGATGAAGGCTGTGTACTGATCCGGCCGAAACCGGTCTGTGATTCTTTTGGTTTTTACCAATAAAGTTCCGAGGATTTCACCATATGCTGGATCCTCCCAATGTGCACATCCCTTACTGATGTTAGTGGTAAGGATTGAGGCTCCTTGATTACTGGGCCAGCGCATGGGTGTCACAGTACGGTATAAGAATGTAATGATAAAATATTACTATGTAAAACCATGGGAAAATCTAACAGATGGAAAAAAGTAAACCTATAAAAATAAAAAGCAATGAGAAAAATGATAGAAGAAATAAAGACAGAAAGTAGAATGTCAAGATTTTTTGTGGAAACTGGTAATAGATAAATTACCAGTAAAATGCAATATGCCATATAAGAAGAAAAGTGATAGAATATGTTTACATTGTCAAGAAGAAGAAGGAGCTGTGTACATGTGTTTTTGAAATGTAAGAGAGCAAAAAAAAGTTATGGGGAAAAATATGTAAATAAGATATTTTCCAAAATATGAAAGAAGTGGATACAATAAACATGGATATGATTAAATATGGATATTATTAGAATGGAAGTAAAGAATTTGTTAAAATAATAGATAAAAGTTCTTTTATGTTATATGGATTATATGGAATGAAAGAATAAATTAAATTATATTTAAATGATAAATGAGTTTCAGCAAGAATTTTAATCAAAATCAGATGGTCATTATGGAAAAAGGAGTGGGGATCTAATAGGGATGCACATGTAGTATAACTGTATAAACTGATTTGTATATCTATATATTTGTACATTTGTACATATGTAAACTTTTGTAAATGAGTTTTTTTTTTATATAAATAAGGGATACCTACTATTTTCAATAGGTATTGGGGATCTTTTACATCCCCCAGAGCTACTACCACCTCAAGCAGATGGCTTTGGTGTAATGTCTTATCCAAAGGACAGCACAGTCAGGTGTGCAGTAAACTTCGCCCTTATGCCACACTGCAGTGTCAGCAATCGATCTACCTGCAATGGGAAAAGAGCCCACAGCCTTCAGCACCAAAGGTGCACATGCTATCTGTTGTGCCACTGACACTGTTATAGGTTCATAGGTTCATAGGTTCATAGGTTTATACTAGGCTATCTGCCCTAAGGCATTTATAAGCCTAGCCCAAAATTTTGTGGCTTACGCCACCCCTTATATGAAAAAATACTGTGCCCATTAGTTTGTTGTGCCTCTGTCCAGCAGTGACACAGAGATGATTCCCGGGGTAAACATACGATCTCCCATCCACAGGTCTAGATTTATAGGTTTTTAAAAGTAATCTAACTGATTATAGGTTCATAGGTTAGTACTAGGCTGACTGCTCTTGCGAGCCATTTTAAGCCTAGCCAATTATCCCTTGTGAGACTCATACCCTGCACCTTGTGTTTGTAAGGCAAACACCTTAACCATTAGGCCACCCTAAGTAAAGAGGCTTGGTATATATTTATTTATAACATTCTGCAACCTAATGAAATATTTATTATAAATATTTAGTCTTGAAAGTATTTATTATTGATGTCTTTAAAGAACATTATAAATTAGTATTGACTGGTTAATTGATATTGCAAAAATAAATTAATGAATTATATGTATTCAGTGTCTAGGAAACTTTGAAGGTATTGCAAAAGTGCTAGTTTATTTGTTTTTTTAAATAAATGATGAAAAATAAAAGGCAGCTGTTGCAAGACAAAAGTGACGCCTGGTAGATGGTAAATACTTTATAAGCAAAAAACTCCAAATCCAGAAAAAATACAGACAATGTTCATCCAAGATAAAGCAGTGCAAGCAAACACAGCAGTATTAAGCACTTTCGTCTGGTAGATGACTTCCTCAGAATACAAAAATACTGCAATTAGCACCTGTTTAAATACATTGCTTACCCAATCACAAATAACTGACATCATTTCCCCATTAACAAGGCTGCATATACTTAATACAAGCCAAATTTAAAACATTAATACATGTAAAAAGTTTAAAACATCCCTAAACAGTGTATATAACTAAATAAAAAACATAGATTTTAATTTCAACAGAGAAGATAAATAAATTCTATCATTTAACACAGGAGCATGATAGGCATCAAGCCTAATTTGCCATTTGAGTTCTACAAACTCCAAATACTCATTCAAGGGTCCCCCATGAGGTCCCAGATCTACCTGTTCCAATATAAAGAACAGGAAGGAATGGGTAGGTTCACTAACCAAATGTTTATATAGTGCATTCTTTTCGTTTTTATTTCTGATATCATTAAATCCTTAACCTTAGGGCATTCTTAGTTTTACCTACATAGAAACTTGCACAGAATCTACACAAGGCCAAATACACAACCCCTTTAGTGTAACAGTACATCCTTTTTGAACTGGAAATATATCCAAAATTTTTTAGCTTGATTTTTTTCTCTGTCCATAACGTAAGGGCATTGGGCACACCTCCCACACTTAAAAGTACCACCATTGTGGGTGTCAAATTTTTGCTTTTCAAACAATCCTTTAAGGGAAGTGTCTCTTTGTAAACCACTTGCGGTTCAATACCAAATTTCCCTGATAATTCAGGGTCAACATCAAATATTTTCCAATATTTGGAAATAATGTTTTTAATGTCATAAAAATTGGATGTGTAAGTAAGAGTAAGCACCCGTCCAAAATTTAAAGGTTTACAGTCATTATGACTTTTGGTGGACACCTGCCCTAGTAGTGCAAGAAAATGACCATTCATTCTTTTAGTCTTAACTCCATTAAAAATATCTATGACAAAGGTTTCAGGGTACCCCCTCTTACAAAACATGTTTTTTAATATTTCACATTCACTAAGAAAATCCGCAAATTCAGACACCATTCTGGCCAGTCTTACATATTGGCCGTTAACTAGGGCTTTTTTCTGGTGCAATGGGTGTGTGCTTGTATAATGCAATAGTGAATTTGAATAAGTAGGTTTCCTATATAGTTGTGAAACAAAACAATTGTGTTCAAAGTCTTTTCTGATGGTAACATCTAAGTAATTAATCAGTTCTACATTGCTATTCATAGTAAACTTAAGAAAACTTGTTGTTCCATTAATATAGGTGAAGAACCTCTTCAGGTCGTCCTCACTATCTTTCCAGAACAGGACTATATCATCTAGGTATCGCCCATACAATACCCATGAAGTCCTAAATTCCGAGTTGGTAACAAACAGGTCCTCCCATTGTGCCAAGACAATGTTGGCAAACACTGGAGCACAGCACGCACCCATTGCAACACCCTGTTTTTGCTTAAAAAGATGCCCTTCAAAGGTCACAAAATTATTCTCTAATATTATTTCCATACATGTTCGTAAAGTCAGAATGGTGTTATGATTAAGTGTTGAATTGGCACATAAATAGTCATAATACCATTCAAGGCCAATTTGATGTGGAATAACTGAAAAGAGATCACAAACATCAATAGTGACTAATACGTTACTATCAAAAACCATGTCCTGTTTAACTTTAGTAAGGAAGTCCCATGAGTCTCCAATCACAAGACTACGTGAATCTAGAATGTTTTTGGTCATATTGTCAATGAACTTAGCAATGCTATAAGTGACTGAGGCTTTTGCATCCACAATTGGTCTTAATGGTGGGTTTTCTAAGGATTTGTGAACGTATTATACGATATATTTGATTATAATAGCAAGATGATGGAACTTTTGTATAGTGATGTGTATCTTGAGGTGTCAAGAAATGAGATTAATATAGTATATCGTAATATTGACCTGGAATTGGAACAGCTATTATTAAATGGGCAAATTACCTAAGAAACCTATAATTATATGCTTATAAGCCATCCAAAAATACCCAGAATTTTTGGCATACCAAAAATTCACAAATCCTTAGAAAACCCACCATTAAGACCAATTGTGGACGCAAAAGCCTCAGTCACTTATAGCATTGCTAAGTTCATTGACAATATGACCAAAAACATTCTAGATTCACATAGTCTTGTGATTGGAGACTCATGGGACTTCCTTACTAAAGTTAAACAGGACATGGTTTTTGATAGTAACGTATTAGTCACTATTGATGTTTGTGATCTCTTTGCAGTTATTCCACATCAAATTGGCCTTGAATGGTATTATGACTATTTATGTGCCAATTCAACACTTAATCATAACACCATTCTGACTTTACGAACATGTATGGAAATAATATTAGAGAATAATTTTGTGACCTTTGAAGGGCATCTTTTTAAGCAAAAACAGGGTGTTGCAATGGGTGCGTGCTGTGCTCCAGTGTTTGCCAACATTGTCTTGGCACAATGGGAGGACCTGTTTGTTACCAACTCGGAATTTAGGACTTCATGGGTATTGTATGGGCGATACTTAGATGATATAGTCCTGTTCTGGAAAGATAGTGAGGATGACCTGAAGAGGTTCTTCACCTATATTAATGGAACTACAAGTTTTCTTAAGTTTACTATGAATAGCAATGTAGAACTGATTAATTACTTAGATGTTACCATCAAGAAAGACTTTGAACACAATTGTTTTGTTTCACAACTATATAGGAAACCTACCTATTCAAATTCACTATTGCATTATACAAGCGCGCACCCATTGCACCAGAAAAAAGCCCTAGTTAAGGGCCAATATGTAAGACTGGCCAGAATGGTGTCTGATTTGTGGATTTTCTTAGTGAATGTGAAATATTAAAAAACATGTTTTGTAAGAGGGGGTACCCTGAAACCTTTGTCATAGATATTTTTAATGAAGTTAAGACTAAAAGAATGAATTGTCATTTTCTTGAACTACTAGGGCAGGTGTCCACCAAAAGTCATAATGACTGTAAACCTTTAAATTTTGGACGGGTGCTTACTCTTACTTACACATCCAATTTTTATGACATTAAAAACATTATTTCCAAATATTGGAAAATATTTGATGTTGACCCTGAATTATCAGGGAAATTTGATATTGAACCGCAAGTGGTTTACAAAAGAGACACTTTCCTTAAAGGATTGTTTGAAAAGCAAAAATTTGACACCCACAATGGTGGTACTTTTAAGTGTGGGAGGTGTGCCCAATGCCCTTATGTTATGGACAGAGAAAAAATCAAGCTCAAAAATTTTGGATATATTTCCAGTTCAAAAAGGATGTACTGTTACACTAAAGGGGCTGTGTATTTGGCCTTGTGTAGATTCTGTGCAAGTTTCTATGTAGGTAAAACTAAGAATGCCCTAAGGTTAAGGATTTAATGATATCAGAAATAAAAACGAAAAGAATGCACTATATAAACATTTGGTTAGTGAACCTACCCATTCCTTCCTGTTCTTTATATTGGAATAGGTAGATCTGGGACCTCGTGGGGGACCCTTGAATGAGTATTTGGAGTTTGTAGAACTCAAATGGCAAATTAGGCTTGATGCCTATCATGCTCCTGTGTTAAATGATAGAATTTCTTTATCTTCTCTGTTGAAATTAAAATCTATGTTTATTATTTAGTTAATTACACTGTTTAGGGATGTTTTAAAGTTTTTACATGTATTAATGTTTTAAATTTGGCTTGTATTAAGTATATCCAGCCTTGTTAATGGGGGAAATGATGTCAGTTATTTGTGATTGGGTAAGCAATGTATTTAAACAGGTGCTAATTGCAGTATTTTTGTATTCTGAGGAAGTCATCTACCAGACGAAAGCACTTAATACTGCTGTGTTTGCTTGCACTACTTTATCTTGGATGAACATTGTCTGTATTTTTTCTGGATTTGGAGTTTTTTGCTTATAAAGGATTTACCATCTACCAAGCATCGTTTTTGTCTTGCAACAGCTGCCTTTTATTTTTCATTGTTTGTAAGACTCTACCTGTTTTCTTAAATAAACATAGATATTTTAAGTTGCTGGTTGCTCAGTTGCCCAAAAAAAGTATGTTTCTTTAGTGCTTTTTAAATAATTCAGCAACCTTTTGGAAATGGAATTGTGTTTATTAAAAAAATGAAAGTCTTAGCTACAATCTTGTATCAGGCTAAAACATTCTGGATCATTGCAGGATGACAACTGCTTAGCCAGTTATTAAAGGCAATGATCCTATACTGGTATCAAGGCATCACTGTTGGTGAAGGTTTGATACTGCTTAAGACCAGTGTCTTTCCTGCCTCTAAAACATGTATAGTTAGTTCCATCATTTCCCTCTTGTCCTTCTGGGTGCAGTCCCTCTGGACATTCACTCCCACATGAGCCATCACAAGACTGTAGACATATATAGTAGATAGTTTTCTGATTTAAGGTCTCCTGGGGTCTTCACGACATCATGGATCATAGCAGTGGACAAAGCTTACAGTCACCATGCTATTTTTCATTCTGGCCAGTGCAGAGTCTGTGTGTCTAACTGTAGAGCCACCTATAATGAAAGCATTCCCCAGTGTGGAAGCTGACTTACTGTGATGTATGGGCTTCGGTCTGCCTGGGAGAGCTGCAATGATTTTCAGTATGTGTGAATGCAGATGGAGCTGGTTTTGCTTTTGGTACCAGAGGCTAGGATCTTAGACATTGTATTATAGGAGGGCTTTTTCTTTACAGCTTCTTGATAAATTATGGGAACAGTGGTGCAATATGACTGATGGGGCATTGTGGATGTATAATGCTTACTGATAGTGGGTTGATTCAGGCAACCTGTATCCATGTTTCTTAAATATTTCCTCATCTTTTCCTAAACCATCTTCCCTTTTCTCTTAAAAATGCAGTATGAATGGTGCACAGCCTTGGTCCAGCTGCAATGACGACTAATGCTTATATCAATGTCTCGATAATAGCAGTCCTGTAACAAATTGCAAAATGCACAGACTTGCAGTGTTTGCTGTACTTTATTGGGTACCAAGTAGAAGATAGCAAAAACATCCACAACCAAGGTACAGAAGGACAAAACAAATCTCTACTTACTAAAGGAATTCTTCCACGTGTCTTCACAAGAAAATGTGTTTTATTCCAAAAAATAGCTAAACAATTTTACACTGCAACAAGAAATGGACTTTAACAAAACTATTAAAAACATTTTAACCTCACTTTGAAAACTAATAATCAATCATGTGATCAGCATAGGACAATTAAAATCAGGAAGTAAAATTAGCATGCCATAAACTTAAAGTGATACAACAATTACATGATATTGTTTGTGTGTACCATTGTATACGCATGCACCTATCTATTGTTAGTATTCCAAAGATTATACTTTCAATACTGGCAATATGGAAATATTGTCACTGATTCCTAGAAATGTTGTGGCATTAAGTGTAAGTTGCCACAACAGTTCTTTTTGTTCAAGTCATAGTACACATACAATACAATTTAAGTATTTTATCACTTTAACTTTTTGCAGGTTAATTGTACTCCATGGTTTTAATTGGCTAATCCTAATCACATGATTGATGCTAAGCTTTTTTAAGCTGAGACTGAAAAGTTTTCAACAGTTTTGATAAAGAAAAAACACTCATTTTTGGAATAAAACACGATTTCTTCTGAATTGATGTCCTTTGGTTATTAAAAGATTCTGCAGAGCGTGTACTTTGCATGTCAAGTAGAAAACTATATAGCTTGTCTATTGTATCTGATGCCTCTGCTACCTTTTACTTTACAGATGACAGCATTTGCTGCATACTCTGCCTGTGCTAAAAATCAAAACAGAAAGGCTGCATTATACACACAGGAAATTTGATGTGAAAAAGACTGGCACACAGTCGACAATTCTGATTATTTTAAGAATTTGTGTAAACCATGCCTTACAACCACTGTCCTTATAAACATGATGAAGGTATCCAGTTACAATACAGAAAGTATTCCATTGGCAATTTACTAGAACTATGCATTTAGGTTTTAGGCAGCCACTTAATGTACATATATAAACTGTACATTGCCACCACTCACCAGGGGAAGGAGGAAATATAAGCACTTCATTGTTTTGAAGGCATTATTTCCAATAAGATTAAAATGCAAAGTGATTTGGATTAGGTAGAAATACTGCAAAACTGAAATAAAATAAAAATAAAGCTAATTCACCACTTTATCCATTTCATAATCTTAACAAATAAACTGTCTTGCTTGTATATGCATTTCATTTTAAACATCATTGTCAGTTCTCTTAAACTGATTCTGCTGCTGAGAATGGTTTATTTATAAATTTTACATGCAAAATCATAGCATCATTTCAATTATGCCCTTTTAATTTCGTTCTTAAATTTTGTATCTTTAGCACTGCTTCTTCTGATTAAATACTGGCTATATATATATCACACTACTTAGTGGGTAACTCATTTTAAAAACTGCTGCTGTCTCATCTCTGGAAACACATTACTGGAAAAGAAGTTTTCTCATTTCCTACATGTCAGCAGTGATAACATTGACTGATTTGTTTTCTACTATACATGAGTAGCAGATGTTCATTACACTGGACATAGTAGACAGCTAATCATATTGGAAAGGACTGTATGTCAAAAAATACCAAATACTTAGAATAAAGGGCCTTAGTTCAAGGGAGCATGTCTGATTATCAAGTTGCAATGTAAGGATTTGTTGTCTGGTGCTTCAGAATAATGAATAATCTTCAGAATTCTGTGAAAGTAGACACTATTATTATAATTATTGTTTCAGTAAAATATAACTAATGGTAATATTAATGATTCCTATAATGATAAGAGTCAGAGTAAACTCTTATACTGCAGGTACATTTTAGGTACCTGAGTCTTCATCAGACAAAAATTACATAACAGATAGTTATTTGTGTTATCAAATTATCTCAAAAAAGTGCTAAAGATTCTCCCTTAAATAAATAAATTTGTGCTTATTCATAAATGTGGATTTCTCTAAAATGTGTGTTCTACATTAAGGCATAACACCAGGTGAGGAAGGTAGCTTCCTGCATCCTGTATCATGTTCCTTAGTATAGGTGCCTCCAGGGTCATCATTACATAGAAAAAAAGGAAGTAATTGGTTATCGTAAGAAATATTAGGTATAACTTATGTGCCTGTCCTCTGCAAATTCAGAAAAAAGTACCATTTTTTGAACTACAGTGATTGCAGTGTAAAAAATCACACATTTATTTGACTCATCTGTCTTAATGTCCCCTAATTTTGCCACTTTTTTGATGTCCTTCTTAAAATGATTATTTTTTTGGTAAATAACAGAGGATTACAGTCAGTAATCCCAGCAATTAGAATTTCATATTTTTATTGTTCAGAAAATGTACACTGATGCAACACTTGCTGATCTAGTAACTTTTTAAGTGAATTAGAATAATATTAAAACAAGTCCTAGGTTTTGGGCTTTCGTCCACCATTATTTTTGATTTTTTTCCCCTGATTCTTGAGCAAAGATGTTGAGAGCTATGACGTGACACTGGTAATGACTTCTGAGTTCCAGACTTTGTAAAAAAAAAAAATATATATATATTTATATATTTAAATGAGAAGGGATGCATTGCTGAAATGCTATTTGCATTTCTCCATGTCCATATGAGATACGTGATGGCTAGCCTTTCTGTTTTGATTTTTAGCACAGGCAGAGTATGCAGCAAATGCTGTCAACTGTGAAGTAAAAGGTAGCATTCGGAATGTATCTGACCCGACACTTGCAGCAGCTGGAGAGGCCACAAAAGTTCCTCACCAAAAGGATAAAGGGTCTCAAACATCTGTCCTATGCTGCCCGACTGAAAGAACTCCAGCTCTATTCAGTCGCTTACCGCTTGCTCAGAGGTGACCTTTGCCTAACATACAAGGCCATGTCAAACCCAGATTTGATGAATATGCTTCACCTCAAAAAATCTAGATCTGTCAGAGTCACAAGGGCGGGAGACTTGAACCTCGACACGGCTATTAATAGGACGTGCTGGAGGGATAGTTTCATCACCCAAAGACTCCCTATGCTGTGGAATAAAATCCCGGTATATGTGAGGCAGAGCACCTCGCTGGCCTTGTTCAAGATAAATCTTGACCAATGGATGGGAGATCGCAGATATACCCCAGGGATTACCTCAGTGTTACTGCTCAACAGAGGCACAGCAAAATAATGGGTATAGTTCCCCATACTAAAGGGGTGGCGTAAGCCACAAAACTATGGGCTAGGCTTGTAAATGCCCTCGGGCAGATAGCCTAGTATGAACCTATGAACCTATGAACCTATCAGATACAATAGACATTTATGGTCCTTCCCTGTTTAAGTCTGCTGTGTCATCTCAGGGTCATCATCAATAATGGGACATTTCCAGATTTTGTCTCCATTCTGTAGGTCTTCATAGTTCACCTGAGCAGTAGGTGTGTAAACAGTGACCTGGTGGCCACCTTGTCCAAGGCGGTGGCTGATGACCATTGTGGGAGCTTTATCTTGGGAGATTACTAGAGCACCCCGGGCAGGTAGCCCACACCAACCATTGCCCTTGGTTGCAGCAGCACTCCTGCACATAGTGGATACTCTGGTTTACAAGACAGTGAACCACTGGGTCACCATTCAGCAATGTTATGAACAAGGAGCAGAAGAATTGTTGGACCAGCTTGCAATGCCACCAGGACATTAGTGGAGAGTGCAGCCATTGCCACTGGCCACCCACACCCAGGAACACCATCACAAGCCATTGCTCTGGTAGCCTGCCTGTACCCCATCCTATCCCCATCTATATGGCTAACACCTGTTTGTATGTCTGTTTCCTATGCCTTAACTACCTCATTAGTCCATATCTATCCCAGCTGGTCGGAGGCTTTAAATGTGAAATGGTTTGGATACCACTGCTTGCCCCCTTAATTCCTATCCCATTTTCCTTTTAACCTTCCACTGGTCCATATGTGTGTATCTATATCTACCTATCTAATTTCCACAACCCCTTACACACACACACGCACACACATATATATATATATATATATATATATATATATATATAAAGCTTGAACCTCTGTATTGGTAACACTCTTTGATCGATAAAACAGTTGCTTGGTAGTTGTGCAAGATCAACAATTCCCCAGGTTGCCTTTTCCCTGGGGATTCTGCAGTTTCAAAGTCTATAATCATCAGGTTGTGCAGGAGGCCTTGTCCCTTGCAAAAAAAAAAAAAATAGTTTTCATGGTTTGAGGTTAATCCTTGGAGTACAGGCAGACGTATACCAATATTTTGTTGTTAACATTAATGTGTCTGTTAGCATTGTCAACATTTAGTGTATTTGATATAGATCGCAAGAAAACGGTCCAGGCGCCAAGCAAGGATGGTAGTCCAATGGAATTTTATTAAAAGTTAAATGTCACAAGCGCTTTCATCCTGACTCAATTGCAGGGCTTTTTCAAGTCTGTAAACAAACAATAAATTTTTTACCCTCATTTAAATACCCCCATTCGTAAAAAAGGCGCCAAAATTATTTCAAATATTTAAAGTGAAACACTCACTTCATTATCAAATCTTTAAACCCTTTGAGTTGCACAACTTTCACTGTGCACTCCACAAACCTTCAAAAAAGTATAAATATATGTAAATAAATACATCAGTACATATGTATATAAAACATAAATGACAAGTAACATTAGGAAACCTTATGTAGGTATTGTAAAAATGTTATAAAAATGTAAAAATATTGTACAGCAGAACATACTTATTTCATAATTTCTCCGCTCTTTTAATTAAGTAAGGTTTAATGGAAATGTGGTCATGAAATCCCGAGGGCTGGGTTGCATTTAAATTTAGTTGCCAACAGGTCTCCCTGCAACTTAACCAATCATTCCAGTCCCCCCCCCCCAGGGTCTATACGTACTTGTTCAAAGATTCTGAATAGAAAACCTACATGTTTGGGTTCTGTTTGCAAGTGACTACACAATGCATTGTTCAAGTTGCCTTTTCTAATACAATAAAGGTGCTCATAAATATGTTTATTGAGTGCCCTCTCTGATTTCCCTAAATAAAAACTGAAGCCGTCTTTAAATATAGCCAAATATACTATACCTCTGGTAATGCAGTTACCCTTCCTAAAGTAAATCTTACTGTTCTCATAGTTATTTAGGGTAACATATGCGTCCTCTATTATGTATTTACAGTATCCACACCTACCAAATTTTCTTGTCCCCTGGTCCTCATGACTTGTATCCTGATAGTTGTTCCTTTCAAATAACTTTTTTAGATTTGCTACAGTTTTAAAAACAAAATTGGGGCTCTCACCCACCTTATGTGCAATATCCTTATTGTGTTTCAACATTTTCCAGTTCCTCCCAACTAAATCCTTAACTTCTTTAGATACACTGCCATGTTGTAACACTAAAGCCCTTTTAAAAGCGTGTCCACCACTAGGCACATTCACATTCTCCAATGGTTTACCCAAAATAGGGGGGTACTTTACACCCCGTCCCTCTATTACATCATCTGCAAATTCCTTTATTAGACTCTCCGGATAACCCCTTAGATGGAAGAGGCCAGAAATAAATTCAATTTCTAATAAGAAATCACTTCTTTCTGAGGTCATTCTGGTCACTCTGACCATCTGACCTTTCACAATACTTCTTTTTTGTTTCCAGGGATGGTCACTAGTTTAAGGGAGGTAAGAATTACTGAAAGTATTTTTCCTATGAATCCTAGACTTCAGGCCCCCACTGATCTTGTCTAATCTTACATCTAAATAGTCATTTCCATGTTGGTCAAACTTATATGTAAATTTTAAAAAATCAGTAGTTGAGTTCAAAAATTCAAGAAATTCAATAATGGAACTAGCAGGCCCTTCCCAGATTATAAATAAATCATCCAGAAAGCGTCAATACAATTTTGTATGTACATAAAAATGTATCAACGCTTTCTGGATGATTTACAAATGGGGGTATTAAATGAGGGTAAAAAATGTATTGTTTGTTTACACCCTTGAAAAAGTCCTGCAATTGAGTCAGGGTGAAAGCGCTTGTGACATTTAACTTTTAATAAAGTTCCATTGGACTACCATCCTTGCTTGGTGCCTGGACCGTTTTCTTGGGATATGCTATTCAGTTTATGGTCTCTGCCTGTTTTTTCATTATTATTTTGAATTTGATATACATCACTACATTGATCTACCATATTTCCCCAAAAATAAGACTGGGTCTTATACTTTTTCCCCTGCCGAAATACGCATTAGGGCTTATTATCAGGGGATGCCTTATTTACCCTCCCCGTAAAACAATCTACATTTATTCATTTTTTCATGTACAAAAATTGACATTTATTCATGTACAAAAATCGACACTTATTCAAGTACACAAATTGACATTTATTTAATACTTTTCCGTTATTGGGCAACAGTTCTAAGTAACGTGTTAACAGTTGTGTGAGAATTCTACATAAACAGTGCAACAAACATTTCAACTTCAGAATGTCTACACCTTGGGTTTCATAGTGCAATATTTCATGCTTAACAGTAAGTGGTGATGTTTTCTTTACTCCTTACCCAAACCATAAGAGTATGATGGAAAGTCATAAAAATGAAGTCTTTAAATGAGTGGCCTTACTTTGTAATTACCCCTTGATAATGAAACATTACCTTAATGCAATAAAGTCAAAAAACTGACAAGAGCTTGCTGGCAGCTGAAAGCAGAAGCAATCCATTCTGTTGTCCTGATAACAGAAAAGTTATTCAAATACAGTCATGTCGTCTTCTTCTGGAACATTGTCATAAGTTTCCAACCCCCAAATTCTGGCCTGAATTTCTTGCAACTCCATTTCCTGTAGAACCATTGGCCCCAATCTGTAATGCCTAGCAACAGAGCTCTCCTTAAATGAGCACTGCTTGTCCATGTAGCCTGCTTGTAGTGCTTTGGCAACACAGCTGTCAGTGACTTTATCCCATGAATTCTTCACCTAAGTCACGACCTCTTGGAGGCTAGGCTTCACAAAGTTTCCTTGCTGATTTCTTTCCATTCTATTTTCAATGTAGTCACTGAGTTCCATGCGCAAATGGTTCTTGAATGGCTTGTTTATTGCAATATCAGGAGTCTGGAGATAGGCAGTCATTCCTGCGGGAATTATTATTTGATCTATTTTTCTCTGTGCAAGGAAGGTTTTCATGTCTTTAGCACGGCGAGTGCTGGCTGAATCCAGGACTAGCAGACCTCTATCGCCACCTCGCAAAACAAGTGGCAGCATTACATTGACCCACTTCCTTATAACTGCTTGTGTGCACCAGGCTTTTTTGGTTTCAAGAATGCAAATGCCTGAAACACGTTCAGTCTTGTCTTTCTTGCCTTTACTAATGATTAGAGGTGGGATTTTCTTTCCATCTAGACAAACTGCCAAAATACAGGTAACACGTGCACTTTTGTAACAGTGGAGGGTATATAGACTGACGAGGCACCCCTCTGATTAATTGTTGTGCAGTTTCATCCATAGCAATCATGTTGGAAAGTTGGTATTTAGAAAAGTTGATGCCATCAACAAAGGACTTGAATGCAAGTGCACGTTTAATAACTTCAGTATATTCCAGCTTAAACAGTGTTGTTGATCTTCTTAGAGACAGTTCATATTGCTGAAGGAAGCCATCCAGCCAATGTTATGATGCTTTGAATTCTTCTTGGAGTATTTCTAACTGTGGTGCCACTGGAAGGGTAAATTCTTTGAATATCAGCCCTGTGCACAACCAAAGCCTTGGCTCTCCTGTTAGCAATCTATTCACAGATGATGTCTACCAGCTCAGGAAATAATGGTTGCCGACCTGTTCCACACTTGCAATTCTTAGCATTTCCCTCGTTCACCTGTTGATTGAGGTTATCATACTCTCCTCACCATTTTCAACCATTCGGAGATCCAACTTCTTCTCTTTGTAGAAAGCCATCAGATTCTTTCCCCAGGAGTCCTCCACGATTCCTTTCATGTACTCAAAGGAATAGCTCTTTCTTTTTGCACTCATCTTGTCTGGAGGTGGGGAATTGAAGAGTTACGAGACAGGAGTGGCAACACAAAATGGCAACAGTTAAGAAGACACAACCACACCTGTCTGTTATCAAGTGTGCATGTTTTACATGCGCTGTCTGTACTTTGACCAATCAATGTACACTTGCCAATGTTTATAGGTTCATAGGTTCATACTAGGCTATCTGCCCTAGGGCATTTACAAGCCTAGCCCAGAGTTTTTGTGGCTTACGCCACCCCTTTAGATTGAAGTATATTATGCCCATTATTTTGCTGTGCCTCTGTCAAGCAGTGACACTGATGTAATCCCTGGGGTATACCTGCGATCTCCCATCCATTGGTCAAGATTTCTCTTGAACAAGGCCAGAGAGGTGCTCTGCCTCACATGTACCGGGATTTTGTTCCACAGAATAGGGAGTCTCTGGGTGATGAATCTGTCCCTCCAGCACATCCTATTTATGACCGTGTCAAGGTTTAAGTCTCGTGCTCTTGTAGATCTGATGGATTTAGATTTTTTGAGGTGAAGCATGTTCATTAATTCCGGGTTGGACATGGCCTTGTATGTCAGGCAGAGGTCACCTCTGAGCAGGCGGTAGGCGACTGAGTAGAGTTGGAGCTCCTTCAGTCGGGCAGCATAGGACATATTTTTGAGACCCTTTATCCTTTTGGTGAGGAACTTTTGGGGCCTTTCCAATTGCTGCAGGTGTTGGGTCAGATACATTCCAAATGGGGCGTTGTATTCAATCATCGGTCTGATGAGTGATGAGTACAGGGGGATGATGACCTCCCTTGACCTAGATGTGAAACCCTTCATGATCAGGTGGGCAATGTAGAAGGTCTTCCTAACTACTTTGGCAACGTGAGTGTCAAATGAAAGGTTACTATCAACCGGGGTCCCCAGATCCCTGATAAACTCTTCTGAGCTTAGTTGACTACCACCTATATGGTAGCTAGGGGTAACCTTGTTTTTCCCAAAGGGTATGACTATGCATTTTTTAGCGTTTAACTTTAGGCCATGGCTTTGGCACCAGTTATCCGTTTCTATGAAACCCTAATGAAGGATATCTGTGTCTGATGTGTTTTCAACTATGGCGCCCAGTTTGCAGTCATCTGCAAACTTTGTCAGCCATAATCCTCCTGTGCTTGCCTGTATTTCTGAAAAGTAGATGCCGAACAAGAGTGGACCCAGGACCGAGCCCTGTGGGACACCACTTGTGACAGGCTTGGAATCTGACATGGCGCCAGCAACTCTAACCCTGTGGGTTCTGTCACTTAGCCAGTTTGCAACCCATCTAGTGATGTATGGGTTTACTTTTAAGCTGGTGAGTTTCTCTATGATGCCTGAGTGAGGTATCATGTCAAAAGCCTTTGCCAGGTCTAGGTAGGCTGTGTGGACTGCCTTGCCCTCATCAAAAAAAGTCAACCAAGTTTAAAAGGCATGATCTGCCCTTGACAAAGCCAAATTGGGTTTGATCCAATGTCTGCAGGTCCCCTATGTCTTTATTTATGAGTTCCATAATGATCCTCTCCATGGCTTTGCAGACCAGACTTGTCAAGCTGATGGGACGGTAGTTTCCAAGGTCGGTGGAGGCACCACCTTTGTGTAATGGGACCACAGTAGCCATACGCCATTCCTTGGGTACGTATCCTGAGGTGAGGCTAAGGTTAAACAGCTGCCCTAACTGCGGGTTTAATTCCTCAATGAGCTCGTGGAGCACACAAGCGGGGACACCATCTGGTCCCATGGATGCTGTGTTTTTCGCCTTGGAGAGAGCTGTTCTTACCTGAGCATTTGAGATGTTTGGGAGGCTACAATCATCTGGTATAGATATTTCTCCTAATGGAGGGGAGGGGGGGGGTTTGCACTGAACCTGTCCGCCAGTATGTTGGCAATGTCTGTAGATTCAGTGATCTTTACATCATTTTGAACCAGTTCTGAACATATCTGGGAGTTTCCTCCCAGGTTTCTAACATAACTAAAAAAGGCCTTGTGATTGTCTTTTGAGTCCGTGGCAATTTTTCTTTCAAAATTTGCCTTGGAGGATTTTATGAGAGATCTTAGTTTTTTACTTACAATGATCAAGGGTGTCTTCCCTTTTAAGGATTTTGCTCTATCTTGTAGTAGCTTTCTCCTTTTGTTGTAGAGCTTGTTTATGGCTGGGGTCCACCAGACTGGACGCCTGCCTTTGGTACAAAGAGTCTTTATTTTGTTTGGGATTGCCTGATCCATGCAGTCCTGGAGGTGCTGGCAGAAGGCATTTGTAAGTGATTCAGCGGCTTTAGTGATGGTTTCCGCTGGCCCTGGGGCCTTGAAGGAGACCACACCAGTCCTAAGAAGTGTGAAGTCGGCTTTAGAGAAGTTCTTCACTGTGGTCTTTTTTGACTGGGGTGGGGGTGGGATGTGGACTTCCATTGAGATTAGTTTATGATCTGATCTCACCAATGAAGGGTATACCTCCAGTGTTGAACATTTTGACCCCATGTTCGTGATAATGAGATCCAGTATGTGCCAAGGATCTCAACTGTCAAGTGTGAGTGGGGATTAGGATTTCAATAAGAATTGTGGAAGACTCCTGGGGAAATAATCTTATGACTTTCTGCAAAGAGAAGAAGTTAGGTGTCCGAATGGTCTGAAAATGGTGAGCAGAGTACAATAACCTCAGTCAACAGGTGTCAATAATAATATTATTATTTTATAATTCAACACGTCCATCATGTGTTGTTGACAATCTTAACTGGGGCTTATTTTTGGGGTAGGGCTTATATCATGACCTCCCTGGAAAACCATGCTAGGCTTTATTCTCTGGTTAGGTCTTATTTATGAAGAAATATGGTGTGTGTGTCTAAATATATATATATATATATATATATATATATATATATATATATATATATATATATATATATATATAAATATATATATATATATATATATATATATATATATATATATATATATATATATATATATATATATATATATAAATATATATATATATATATATATATATATATATATATATATATATATATATATATATATATATATATATATATATATATATATATATATAATATAGTTTTTGTGAAATGGTCAAATAAATTAGCATTTTAATAAAAAGTAATCAAACACTAGTGATCAAAATGGGTCTATATTAAATAACCGTAGAGGCGTTTCAGCAAACACCTCTTCACCGACACATAATTAATGAATGCACTAAATCGATATCGTTCAGGACAGCGATTTCTTTCCCTGGGAAAGAAATCACTTGGCCATCCCCGTAAGTTTGCCTATTTCCCCACTGTAATGCAATCTCAGAGTTGGTATATTTAGATGGGGGGTTGGGGAATGTGAGGTGCAGACCCCCCACTTTATGTTTCTAATTATGTTTTTTTTTGTTTTTAGATAAGCGATTTCTTTTCCAGGGAAAGAAATCTCTGATGTCAGCATTCACGGTTTTGTGAGTTCGCTGTTTATGTGTCGGCAAAGAGGTGTTTGTTGAAATGCCTCTTCGGTTATTTAATATAGACCCATCAAAACTCACTTTGTCAAAAATGTATGACATCAAAATAATACTTTAAAAGCTTTTAGATACTCTATTGTAATTTTTTGTAAGTGTGACAGAGTAACGTTCAAAAGCTTTTACAGGCTGTTTTTACCTTTTGGTGAGATTTGACAGCTGGCATTGTGTGATCTTCATCCCTAGCTTTTGGTACACTCTCCTAAAGGCTGTTATAATCAGGTCTCATGCTAGGAAAGTGTGTAACAAGTTGATATTTTTTTCCAATTTCGAAGCATAATCATGGCATTCCATATATTCCATACAGAACTATGAGTGGGTCTCTGGTCATAAACAGGTCAACATGTGTTTGAGAGATGTATGACAAGAAATTCAAATAGAAAATGAAGCTTTCACTCTCAAGTTGAATCTTAGCATCTATGTCAAGAACACACAGTAAAAGGTTATGCTTGATGACCTAATAATTCTTCGTAGTGCATGGAGCACTATGACTAACTTTATCTGCTCCATGTCCATACTATCAGTTATAGGAAAAAAATGTGTAGGAGAATGAAGTGTTTCACTGGCAATGGGACCCAGTAAAGCCATTAGCTGTGTAAAGCAGACCACTGCATACCTGTCAACTTCATTGCTTTAGAATTCTGGGCAAATCTGAAAATGAAGGGACAAAAGATAGTACACTGTGACTCAGGAAATTTACCCTTTTCCTTAATGTAATGCAGTCTTAGAGTTGTAATATATAATTTGCAGAGGGTGTGGGGGCACAGTTGCCCATGCAAAAACATGAATTAAAGTGATGTGCAGTACTGAACTTCATACATTCGTATTGCTGGGAAATGTCGAAGCCGCCGGGTCGATCATTTTGAAATGATGGGTTTTCGATATGTGCAGCTAATTAGTGTTCAGGAATTTGGGATTTTTTTAGATGTTTATCTACAAAATGTGTTTTATATTTGTGATAGTAAACCTATATGTATGTATATACAGCCTCCCCCCAACACACACACATATATATATATATATATATATATATATATATATATACACATATATATATATATATATATATATATATATATATATATATATATATATATATGTATATGTATACATATATTTATATGGGTCTAATTTGGATCATCAAAAATCCAAAATGTCGAAGACAAAAAGGCCAAGACAAGAATCACAAAGTATTCCCAGGGTAAGTAAACACTTGCCCAACATGAGGAATCATGCCCTTTTCCCCACTGTAGTGCAATCCCAGAGTTGGTACATATAGTATGCGGGGCTCAGAGTGTGTGTGGGGTATAGCTGACCATCTACGTGGGTGTTAGACAGATTGTTGTGTTTTACTGTAGTGTTAGACAAGAGTTTACTTGCCTTGGCAATACTTACACGGTTCGGTATATTCATTTTTGTGATTCTCGACAAGGTAAGCTTATGGGACAAAGTGTTCCATTTTAGAGGTTGACTAGTGGCATTGTCTGTTTAAGTGACATACTTAGAGTTAAACAGTAGCTAGTGAGTACAATGCCTCTATACACAACTGGAGCATCCACTGAGGTTCCTCACAAAACTCAGATGGACCTTCTGTACATCTATAAAACAAACAGAATTAGAATTATCCAATCTAGGGACCTAAACCTCATCAGCAGCATAAGTAGGACATGTTAGAGGGAATGGAAAGTGTCTCAGAGACTACCATGTATTTAGAATAGGCTTCCCATCCATGTGAAGCAGAGTTCTTCCCTTACCTATTTCAAGCACAACTTGGACCAGTAATGGGGAATAGAAAATGTATTCCTGGTCTGGCCCCTATGCCTCTGTTAGACAGATGCAGCCTGTAAATGCTTGACCACCCATGCCCAAGTTTATATATATATATATATTATATATATAAAACTTAAAATAACCCTAAGGTATCAAACCTTGTCTGATATGTTTGGAAAGCATAGCTAGGATTGTAAAGGCCCCTGGGGCTGTTATCCTGGTAATCACCTCTGAAGAAATGATGGCTGAGGGTATCAAACTCCAGTCCGCAAAAAGCATCTTCGTCATAACTCATACTTCTCACTAACCACCAGACTTGATTTACCCAGAACTGACATAACTATTTTCTCATTTATTTTTGTGTTGGCATGTGTTTGTGCTTTGAATTTGAATTTGGATTAAGACTATCTATTCCAGGATTTCACTACAGTGGGGAAAAGGGCATATACCTTTTACTTGCCTTACAGTACTCTACACAGTGCCAGTACTTCAATTCAGTGAAATGAGATTCGGTGAAATGAGTTTTCTGTGAAACAATGTAGACCCATATATATATATATATATATATATATATATATATATATATATATATATTCTGGCATTCCAGTGCAAAATAATATCAACTTGTTGCATATCCATAAATTAAACGGGATTAGGACTATCCATTCCAAGGACTTAAATATGGCCTGCAAGTTAAATAGGACATCCTGGAGGGACAGATTTATCTCCTAGCAACTGTCACATCTTTGGAACAGGCTACTAATTTATGTGAAGCAGAGCACCTCTGTGAAACTGTTCAAGAGGAACCTGGATGAGTGGAAAGGGCACCATAAATTATTACTGGGGATAGAGCCCACAACCCTCCTGGACATGGGCAGTCATCATTTAATATAATCTTGGGTGTTGACTAGCATTTCTATGGTATTACATTGGGATGAAAAGTCTAGGCTTAAAATGCCCTCCGGGTAGATAGCACAGTAACCTCCTATGATCCTATAAAAAACAATTGCACCTATGTACAATGGTCTCATACTGCCTAGTTTTGATTATGTAGGACAAAGGACAGTATTGCAAATACAGTTGTAAAAAGTGTGAGTATATTTATTTTTGCAGTGTTAAAAATGAAAACTGCAGAGTCCCAACAAAGACCATTGGGAAGAGAAAAAATATATAATTTCTGTGGTTGTAGGACCTTACAGCTGGTAACAAACAATATGGATAAATACATAAGTTGAGATGGGGCACTGAATGTGATAACAAAATTTGTGGGTGGTACTGGGCCAGTGGGGAGCTAGCATTCCTCCTAAAGCAATTTGTTTCACATGAATCTTGATCATGATGGAACTAGCAAATAATTATACTACTTATGGCTGAACAACTGGATATAGTTAATACATCTATATTAGCTATAAGTGACATGACAGTCTACTTTAGGTACCAGGAAAAACTGTTAAAGGTAACTGTGTGTGTGTGTGTGTGTGTGTGTGTGTGTGTGTGTGTGTGTGTGTGTGTGTGTGTGTGTGTGTGTGTGTGTTTACGTGTGTGTATAAGGCAAGCGTCCAGTTTGGTGGACCCCAGCCATAAACAAACTCTACAACAAAAGGAGAAAGCTACTACAAGATAGAGCAAAATCCTTAAAAGGTAAGACACCGCTGATTACTATAAGTAAAAAGCTGAGAGCTCTCATAAAATCATCCAAAGCTAATTTTGAGAGAAAAATAGCTAAGGACTCTAAAGACAACCATAAGGCATTCTTTAGCTATGTCAGAAACCTAGGAGGAAACTCCCAGATATGCTCAGAATTAGTTCATAATGATGTGAAGATTACTGATCCTACAGACATTGCCAACATACTGGCTGACAGGTTCAGTGCAAACTTCTCCCCTCCCCTAAAGGAGAGATATCTATACCAAATGATTGTAGCCCCAAACATCTCTAACGCCCAGGTGAGAACTGCTCTCACCAAGGCAAAGAACACAGCATCCATGGGACCTGATGGTGTCCCCGGCTGTGTGCTCCATGAACTCAATGAGGAATTAAATCCACAGTTAGGACAGCTGTTTAATCTTAGTCTCGCCTCGGATACGCACCAGGGAATGGCGCACAGCGACTGTGGTCCCACTCCACAAAGGCGGCGCTCCACCGACCCTGGAAATTACCGCCCATTAGCTTGACAAGCCTTATCTGCAAAGCCATGGAGAGGATCATAATGGATCTCATAAATAAAGACATAGGGAATTTGCAGACTTTGGATTCAACCCAGTTTGGCTTTGTCAAAGGCAGATCATGCCTTCTAAACTTGGTCGACTTTTTCAAACAGTCACCAAGGCCATTGATGAGGGAAAGGCAGTCCATACAGCCTACCTAGACCTGGCGAAAGGCTCGGATACAATACCCCACTCGGGTATCATTGAAAAACTCATCAACTTAAATGTAAACCCATACATTACAAGATGGGTTGCAAACTGGCTGAGCGACAGAACACACAGGGTCAGGGTTGCTGGTGCCATGTCAGACTCAAAGCCTGTCACAAGTGGTGTCCCACAGGGCTCAGTCCTGGGCCCACTCTTGTTTGGCATCTACTTTTCTGAAGTACAAGCAAACACAGGAGGGTTATGGCTGACAAAGTTTGCAGATGACTGCAAACTGGGTGCCGTAGTTGAAAACACATCCGACACAGATATCCTCCAGAAGGGTCTCACAGAAATGGATAACTGGTGCCAAAACCATGGCCTTAAGTTAAATGCCAAGAAATGCATAGTCATACCCTTCGGGAAAAATAAGGTCACCCCTAGCTACCAAATAGGTGGCAATCCCCTGAACACAGAAGAAGTTATTAGGGACCTAGGAACCCAGGTTGACAGTAGCCTTTCATTCGACAGTCATATTGCTAAAGTAGTTAGGAAGACCTTCTACATTGCCCACCTTATCATGAAGGGATTCACATCCAGATCAAGGGAAGTCATAGTCCCCCTATACTCATCACTCATCAGACCAATGATTGAGTACAATGCCCCATTCGGAATGTACCTGACCCGACACTTGCAGCAGCTGGAGAGGCCACAAAAGTTCCTCACCAAAAGGATAAAGGGTCTCAAAAATCTGTCTTATGCTGCCCGACTGAAAGAACTCCAGTTATATTCAGTTGCGTACCGCTTGCTCAGAGGGGACCTATGCCTGACATACAAGGCAATGTCAAACCCAGACCTGATGAACATGCTTCATCTCAAAAAATCTAGATCCCTCAGAGCCACAAGGGCGGGAGACTTAAACCTAGACACGGTTATTAATAGGACGTGCTGGAGGGATAGATTCATCACCCAAAGACTCCCTATGCTGTGGAACAAAATCCCGGTTTATGTGAGGCAAAGCACCTCGCTGGCCTTGTTTAAGAGAAATCTTGACCAATGGATGGGAGATCGCAGATACACCCCAGGGGTTACCTCAGTGTCACTGCTTAACAGAGGCACAGCTAAATAATGGGCATAGTTTCTCCAACCTAAAGGGGTGGCGTAAGCCACAAAACTATGGGCTAGGCTTATAAATGCCCTCGGGCAGATAGCCTAGTATGAACCTATGAACCTATGAACCTATATGCAATAAGGCTCAAGTGTGTATACATAGCTCAGATATTACTACTCACCCAGTGCTGCTGTGTGGGATTTATTAATTTAGGTACAGTTATAAGTTTTCTTGTGTATTCTATCATAAAATTGCTCATCTTTCCATTTTAGCTGATTTTGATGATAGGTATAATATTTTAACTGCTGGCGATTTGTATATTATTGTATATTATATTATTGTATAATACTGTACATTAAAAGGAAACTCATCTGTATGTTTGTTCTGTACTGTTGCAATGTTTCATTTGCAAATATTTTCCAGTTATTTCTGCAAATCTCATTCTGGATGCCAATTGCACAAATTCAACATCTCAGCTCTGTTGAAGGTGATCAATAGCTGGTAAGCCCAGGGGTATAATTGGAGTTAGTGTTAGCCCCACTGCGCTCGGGCTCACTCCACTCTCCTCCCTGCCCCCTATTCCCACCCACCCCACTAGTGCCACATTTCAACTAAACGTAGCCACTCCCCTCAAGCTAACCACCAATCACTGACTCTGCCACACCCCTGTACCCATTTCCTTCTCTTCCACAATTCCACATCCTGTAAAGCACAGTCTTCCATCTAACTACTTTACAATCACAAACAACACTTCTCATCATCCACCACACCCACCCCATCCCAAGCAGATCTCTCTCTCTCATGTCCAAACTCAACCAAACAATGCACAAACTACCCAAACCCACATACATACAACTCTTACTATTGCTCCTAGGCGTATCCACCCTCCCACTTCTAACTTCTATCACCAGCCACCAAACACAACTTAATTTTATCCACATACCAAGAAAAACTACTTCCACTAACATTATTACAATATACCCTTTTACTCAACTAGTCCCATATCACTACCAAACCTTCTTTATTCACCACTATGCACACAGATTACAGTTATCACACTACCAGTCCCAAACAACTATAGCAAACTTTAAGATCCTAAACAAACTACTAAAACTCTATTTTACCTCAGAACTCAACTCATTAGCTGCAGTTATATACACCCAAACCCAGGCCCACAAAATCTAGGAGCCCCAACCCTCAACCTGAATGATACCCTACTCTACCGAGACAAATCCATGCTCCTCATTTCAAATTTAAATGTCAGAAGTATACTAAACATAGTCCACGACCTTCACGCACTACTCTCCTTTTATCAAACTGAGATAGTCATACTAACAGAGACTTGTCTTAAACCAGGCAACCACAACAATGAATTCACTCCACCAGGTTACAATATAATTCATAGTAATAGAATAGGTAAAAAAAAACGGGGGGGCGGGTTGCTATAGTGTATAAATCTCACCTCATCCTTGAGAAAGTAGACATAACCCCAGACCTCAATAAAGTTGAACTCAGTCTAACAAAACTAAAACTTAATGATAGTAAACACATCAACATCATAGGATGCTACATCCCTCCAGGCAACAATATCCCCATTAGAGAAAAACTCCTAGAATGGATATCTAACTCCCTCCCCCAGGAAAGCATAGTATAAGGAGACCTAAATACTGACTGGCAAGACTGTTCCAGTCATAACCCACTCTCCCATATTAACCTACATGGCCTAAGCCAACTCATCACTTCCCCCGCAAGAACAGACAAGAGAACCAAACACCAATCCACTCTAGATTGGACACTCATATCCCACCCATCACTGATATCCCTGGTAAGGTGACACCAGACACCCTGAGTGACCAGCAAGCCACATTCCTACTCAGATCAAAATCACCATAACTGACCCAAATATCTATGCGCCTAATTAGAAACAAAAACACTTTAACCACTCCAGCTTTATAAACGACCTAAAAATGTGCAATTGCACCCCCCTAAAAAAACTACCTCTTGATGAAGATGTACTATATTTCAATACTACCTTCTTAAATACCATTAACCATTATGCCCCCTCCAGAACAACAAGAATTAAAACTAAATATGCCACCTGGTTAACCCCAAACACAAAATCCTTCCCCAAAACATGAAACAAGGCCTGGACCAACTACCCCAACAGTAAATCCCAATTGAACAAACAAATATACGTTGAACTACATAACAAAGCCAAAAAACTCACCAAAACAGACAAAACATCTTACTACCAAAAGTTACAGGATAAGCACAGGAACAACCCACAAAAATTTTGGGCAACAATTAACTCTATTCTACAACCAGGTAAAACAACTTCCCCAACACCAAAAATAGATGATAACCAAGAAGACAGCCCAACTCAGTTTAATAAATACTTTACAGAAACTATCCAGTCCCTTGCAAACAACCAACCCTATGACACCATCCCCAACCCTGCAAACCCACCCCTCCAATCTCAACTAACAATTGCCCAAAGTTCAGCTTCCACCCAGAACCATCCAAATCCATTGCAAAACTACTCCGCAAGCTCAAACCAATGCCTCTAGTCGCAGATAAATTACCTGCTGAATACCTCCACCAGGCTGCAGAAGCCATATCATATCCTGTCTCCATCCTAATTAACAGATCCATCTCTGAGTGCATAGTACCCAAGCTATGGAAAATATCACATATCATCCCTCTACATAAAGGGGGCACCTCCCTGGAACTCAATAACTACCATCCTATAGCCATACTACCCCCTTTATCTAAAATTTTAGAGTGTAATACATAAGCAACTAATGAAATATCTCCTAGAAAATAATCTAATAGCAACACAACATGGCTTTAGACCCCACCATAGCACCACCACTGCACTAACAGAATTCATCAACATTGTCAAAACTCACAGAAACAATGGACTCCTTGTATCTGCCACCTTCCTTGACTTGTCCAAAGCATTCAATATGGTTAACCACAATAAACTCTTTCTTTTGCTAGCATTTCTAAACCTTTCCACCCCTGCCATCTCCTGGTTCAAAAACTACCTAGAGGGAAGGAAACAAGCTGTTATGTGGCAAAACCAACTCTCCCCCTCCCTACCAGTCTCCCTAGGAGTACCCCCAAGGCTCCATCCTGGGGCCACTTCTTCACCAATCATCTCCCAAACAGTATTCCTTAAGCCTCAATAGTGCAATATGCAGATGATACCACCATAATATGCGCAGCCAAATCAATTGTCATCCTTCACTCCCTAACACAAGAATGCTTTTTCCTACCAAAAACTTGGATTACAAACCAAAGGCTCATTCTGAACCCAAGAAAAAAAAGCTAGTACTCTTTAGCTCCCATAGAGCCACACCTCCCACTGATTCTTTCTTCATCTCCTCCTTTAACAAGACCACAATCACCCCCACAAATCATACCAAACTCTTAGGGGTTGAAATAGATAATCACGTTAGATTTGACCTACATATTTCTATAACCATAAAAAAGTACATAAAAAACTTGGCCTACTGTATCACAATAAACATTTCCTCACTGACCATTCCAAAACTACAATAGCAAGGACTCACCTACTATCCACCCTACTTTATGCCTCCCCCGTGCTTACAAATCTCCACAAATCCAACCTAAACAAACTTGATAGTTGTTATAATAAGATATCCAAATTTGTTACAACCTCTCCATTCAGAACACATCACTGTGAATGCCTAAAAAACTAAATTGGCTAGAACTACCACTACTACTTCAACTCAATCGTCACTAGCCCAAAAAATAATACATAACTCTGATAACACCCCAGCCCTACAAAATCTTTTGCAACCCTATACAACTGCCAGGCCCTTGAGGTCTAGCACACAAAACCTCCTCAAAGTAACCAAATATAACAATGAAGCTGGTAAGTCTGTCTACAGCCACTGTATAGCAAAAACCTGGAACTCCCTTCCTGCCCATATAACTGACAATAAATCCCCATCACAGTTCAAGAAACTTGTTAAAACTCACTTTTTGAATAATCAGCTGTGATCCTGTATCCCCCCCCCCGGCTAATGTCTCATTAGAACACTTCACCTAACTTAAGTAACTCTGCTAAGCCAACCAGTCATAGTACTGCACCCACTTAGGACTGTTAATCTGCTCATCCCATCTCTCCAGGAGTTAGGGAAAACTACCCCAGCAATGTTGAGCTCTCCATAAGCAACTAAAACCAGGAGAAGACGTATTGTAAATCAATTTGTTATCCTTCTCAACAAAAAACAGGCGAAGACATATTGTAAATCACTTTGTTATCCTTCTCAACTAAAACCAGGAGAAGACATATAGTAAATCAATTTGTTATCCTTCTCAACTATAGTGAGCATCATCTGCTCTCTTGGAGCCTTATTCTACGTCTCTCTTGCTTTTACTCGGATAGTAAATCTATCACAAAAATCCTAAACTTAGGAATATCTTCTAAAATGTAATATTATATTGTAGAGAACAAATGTATCCTATCTGTTAGTTAATATGTATGTCAAAGTCTATTCTATGGAAATTGTATGTCAAAAGTCTGTCCTTAAAACTATGTTTTGTAAAAAAATTGTTCTCTTGGAGCTTTTCTCCCCGGGCCTCCACTGAAAATTGAATTTTAATCTAGTTGGATTCTCCCGGTCAACAAATGTAAAATAAAATAAAATAAAATAAATAAAATAGGTGATAGTAGTGTAGAGATGCCAGTCAATAGGTGGTAGTAGTGTAGAGATACTGATCAATAAGTGGTAGTTGTGTAGAGATACAGTTCAATAGGTGGTAGTAGTGTAGAGATGCCAATCAATAGGTGGTAGTTGTGTAGAAATGCCGATCAATAGGTGGTAGTTGTGTAGAGATACCGAGCAATAGGTGGTAGTTGTGTAGAGATACCGACCAATAGGTGGTAGCAGTGTAGAGATGCCATGATGAAAATTTGATCTAAAAAAATATATATATGTTTTGGCAGAGTTATGGATATTTGTTAAAAAAAATTACACACACACACACATACAGACACACACACACACATATTTTTCAAAGATGCAGTAAGTGCCCCAAACTGAAGGTGCACAAGTCCAAAATTAAAAAAAAAAGCAATAAACAGCATCATCAGTCCAAGCAGTAATTATCTTTATTGCAGACACTGTGGTCAGTAGCAGACGTGAACAACATTTTGACCATGGCCTTCTTCAGTGTGTATGCCATAAATTAAATTGTCAGGTTTATATAACCAAAACAACAATTAGTTGACTCAGTTTTAACCAATAAGCAACTGAAAATGTAAAAATAGTATACCAAGACTGATGCCCTAAAAAGAGTAATAAATAGGTGGAAATTGTTTTCTTGGGTATAAATTCTTTTACTCATAATAATAAAAATAAAACACCCCCCCCCCCAAAAAAAATTTTTTTTTGAAAAATTACAAAGACTCTATTAGAGCTGAGTGCAAATAATAATGGTCATCTACCGCCATCTCATGGAGACCCAGAAAGAATACAATATTCATGTTTATAACTCAATTGAATGCACCCCCATATAATTAAAGATTTCATTAAGTCCGGGCTGTAGTAAGGCTTCAAGATTTTTATTTTTTTTTATCTAAAATCTTTTTAAGCACAGGAATGTTTTTTGGATAATAACATCAGTTCCACTGAACATAAAGTGAGCATCAGAATGTAATGTTTTATGTTTTTATGTACAGTACAATGTTCTTTCATATGTTTTTACATACAGTACAATGTTCTTTCATATGTTTTTATGTACAGTACAATGTTCTTTCATATGTTTTTACATACAGTACAATGCTCTTTAATATGTTTTTATGTACAGTACAATGTTCTTTCATATGTTTTTACATACAGTACAATGTTCTTTCATATATTTTTATGTACTGTACAACGTTCTTTCATATGTTTTTACATAAAGTACAATGTTCTTTCATATATTTTTATGTACTGTACAATGTTCTTTCATATGTTTTTACATAAAGTACAATGTTCTTTCATACAATAGAATATCACTCAAATGTAGACAGACCCATTGTATGGAGTGACAGATGGTTGGCCCTGCACAGAAGGCATCAGAGGTATGTGCAGTCGAGTAAATGTGACAAGTAAGTTCCATATTTCAACTGACATGCTACTATTTAGTGTAGTGAAGTATTTGGAATTGCAGGGAGAGATGCAAGTACTACACTACAGATGCCACATGGATTACATGCCTCCAACGCTTCCTGCTTTTTAGCCTGTTTCTTGAAAGAGGACAGTATAGTGGCCAAAGGTTTGCCTTTTTATATATATAGTTATACATTATGAGGATGACTGTGGAGAAGAATCATTCTGATGTTAAAATATTCCACTATGAACCAATGATTCTTCTGATCGTAAATGTAATAGTTCCATAGGTCCCCTCAAGCCATCTATGGCATGATCCCAGTTATTATCATTAGGGGTAATATATAATATCGAGCATGGGATAGGTAAGGCCAAGCCATCACAAAATAGGATAGGTTAATTCAAGGACCAAAAGAGAAACTGGAGGTTTAAAATGGCCTTCAAGGGCAGCTAGCCTAGTACTTACCTATGAAACGATGCCTGGGATGCTTAGTATTGTTATGAAAAGATCTTTTGATTGTAAACCAGCTACCCTATGTTTAGCTTCAACCACTACATCTGACAAGCAGCCTCTAGATAACAATCTTTTACTGAGTGCCTCAACTTACTCGTGAGTATCCTCCATGTCACTACAAATTATGGGTATATGCAAAAACTGAGAATGGTGATTTTGTTTTTCATAAATTTTGAATGACAGCTTTAGGCAGATAAAAGAACATGGCTTGAGAAGTTTTTTTTTTTTGAAAAGGATGTTTTTTGCAGTTCCTTCGATTCATTGTGTTATACTGATTTCAAGACAATCAATGCTAACTGTTTAAATATTTAACAATGCTAATTCCAAAGAAGCCAACAATTATTCAGATAGATGTTAGGCGTCCCTATTATATACATAATTATTAAAAAAAATGGTGAGTAAATTAGCATAGGGTGGAACAAAACTGGACTTCATAGTTTTCCCCTCATTTGTAAAGAAAAAAAAAATCTGTTTTTCCATAATTAGTTTGAATTAGTTCTGCATTTTGGCCAATGCATTGGCTCTTTCTATGTGTCCCCCTTGTTGTATTTAAAGGCATCCTCTTGGCGATGGGGGATGATTCATTTGATTCTGTATAAGAGTTGAAAGGTATACATGCATCTGAGGCTGTATCCAAACATCTTAAAATCTATTTAAACTCCGTTATCTTCCTTTATTATTCAAATTGTGTCTCCATAACAACCCCACATTTTTAGAAAAACTGTGTATTTTTGTTTTTTGCATGTGAATGCCACATATGCTCTAGAATCATTTAAGTTCCACTTATGTATTTTTTTTTTTATTTTGTGTACCTCTACTGTATTGTTGTGTAGGGACATTTGTTTAGTGAATTCCACAAATATTTCATCGTATGTTTGATGAAAAACAGATTCATTAATTGTTTCTAAGCTCTCTTGATTTATTAAAATCAGGCATCAGTGACACATATTGATTGATCAAATTCTCCACAAGTAAGGTAGTTGCAGTCATTTGAAATGACCTCCATTTTACCAAAAAAGTATTCTCACCATCTACCCCAAGCTCCAGATAGACTCACAACATCCTCTGTGTGTGTGTGTGTGTGTGTGTGTGTGTGTGTGTATATATATATATATATATATATATATATATATATATATATATATATATATACACACACAATGTATAAGTCTCATTCACCTTCATGAATGATCATTTTTCGTAAGGTAAAACGTTTTGCCAAAAAGAGGTAAGCAGGTTTGTAGTAGTGATGGAATAATGTTTGTGTGCATATGTGTTTGTGTATAGTTTTGTGTGTGTGCTTAATCAAGGATTACGGCAAAAGATAGGCTTAGGCAAAGGTAAGGGACTAAACTGTGCAGGTGTGTGTACGCACACACACATGCACACACACACACACACACACACACACACACGTGCGTGGGTGCCCCAGTTATCTTGTGTAATGATAGTGTTATGAAAATGTTTTTTATAAGGTAAAATGTAGGGTTAGGGTTAGGGACATGGTTAGGTTTATCACAAATTATTAAGCTGGAGCAGAGTAGTTGACAAGGACATGGAGGAGAATCTTCAATGTGAATAGCCTAATGATGAATCAAGAACAGTGACGTGTAAAAGGGATTATAAGTTGGTTTTATTTGCTTTGACTATGTAAGACTTTTAGGAAAGAAACAGAAAACAAAACTTGATAGATCTGTGAGGCAATACAACAATCTAAAGTTTGGAGAGGAAAGATGCATTCTCTGGAATTGCAGTTCAGGTAAACAATAAAAATGTAAATGTATTGAATGGGACCATAATAATTCCATAGAGGATGGTAATATGTGATTTAAGTACATAATAGAAGACTGATAGCTGTACATACATAAACTAATATAAGAGGAAAAAGAATGTTTGAAGAGATGAAAACATTGCTATAAGAAAAAGTATTATTGTTGTATGAGATTTTAACTATAATTTTAAAAAGTGTAGGTAAGATGCATGATGTCAAAACAAGCTGGGAAATGACAACTTATGGAAGATTAAAGATAGAATGAGAGAGACAATGCACATACTTAAAAGATCAGAAACACATTGTATTACTTTGCTAAAAGGACTGATGCAAATACATGGAGAAAGGCTGCACATTTTATAGATTACAAGGGTGTCTGTGTGAGAGATGTAGATGATGAACTTATAACTAAAGAAGGAAATTATTTAGAAAGGTTAATTGGAGATGTAAAAATCACAAAGCAATTTGAACATAACAGACTAATATTAAGGTGTGAATATAAGACAATAAAACAGTCTTATAAAACCTCAACAGGTTAATGAGTTATGTATAATGAAACATCGAAATGTGGACGTAATGGTAAAAAAAAGAGACAAGCAGATGTCAAAATGATAACATAAAAGATTTGTATGAGAGTATGATACTGTATTAGGGAAGGAAAAGGGATATTATATGGAAAAAAAAAATTAGGACATTTTTTGGATAAAGATCAGCAATTTGGTATGTAGACATTTTTATAATGTAAAAAAAGAAGTAGTAACACCAAATTTTTTACAGGGTAAAGTATGGTGAAGTATTAATGGTGTATTATAGACCAGAATATGAAGGAATGTTGTAGGCAAATATATATCATCAAGGCTGTAAAAGAGAAAGTGCCAGAAATATGTGGAAAACAGAGGAAAAGGAAAGAGAACCACTGCGGTGAGGATTCCATTAGTGAGTTGGAAAAGGAAATATCAAGTGACATGAGAAATTATGACAAAATGCAACAGGACTAGATGAATTAAGGCATGTTTTTTTACAAGAATTTCAGTGAAGAACAGATCGAGATTTTTTTTTAAATTACTGAATAAATGTTTGAAAGGTAGAAAACAATTAATTTGTAAATGGGTAATAGCATTTATCTGTAAGTAAAAGTACAGAGAATATATAAAAATTGGAGACCTGTGACATGAAAAACAAACTGTAAGATGTACAGATATATATTGCGGTAGCATAAGTTAAACAGATCCTATCTTTTGCAACCATCTAGCTTCATAGAGCTTTTAGGTGTCTTTCCTGTGCCCCAACTGTCAGGAGCTTGAGAAAAGTTCTGCACAACAGGCAATTAGGAGTGTGAAATGGCTTTAGACTTTATTTGGTGTCAAAGTGAATGCTCCTTTGGCAGGCCCTGAGAAACTGTTGGTTGGCAACTAATCTTGGAGAGCTCAGCAGATAAGTCAAAACTAGGGATAGGCTTATACTATGTATCACTTTGTGAAGAAAACTGTTGTTTCCTGGGATATCTGTTGGACTCTGCTTCAGAAGAGCCTTTCACCATCAGATAAAGTAGACATGTTTCAACAGTACTTTCCTGAGTTTCTCCCATCAAAGTCATGCATCTGCAAGGGTGTTTCTCAGGATTCTGGAGTTCTTGGTATCAATGATTCTCATACTTCCCTGGCCAGACTACGCATGAGGAAATACAATGGTTCTCCAGATTAGTTACTCAGCATCTACAGCATTTGCCATTTCAGATCCCACTTCTGAGATTTATAAAGGAGGAGGTTGGATGGTGGGAGGCCAGATAGTTTGCAATCCAGCTCTTTCATTCTCCCTTCTGACCCCTTCTCCTCCTGTGTCACCACAAATGCTTCAGACCTGGCATGAACAGCAGTTTCTAAAAGGGTAAGGGTGCAAACTTTGTGACATAGTATGGAGTTAAGCACATAAATATCAAAGAAAGATTGTTAGTTATCAATGTTTTGACGATCTTGAATCAAGTCTGGTCCCCAAGATCTTTACAAATGTGCAAAGACAACACTAAAGTGATGGGCTACATAAACAGGTTGTTAGCAGATCTTTCTATCTTTACAGACTTGCTGTGATAGCTTGGGATATAGTGCCTCACTTCAGTTTGACTCTTCATGCTTCACACATTCCATCAGAGCAAAACATGGTTGTAGACAAGCTCAACAGGACCAGGATAGGTTCCCACTAATGGAAACTTCATCCAGGGATCTTCCAAGATTAATCCATCTGTAGGGAATACTTCAAGTGCATTTGTGTGCTTCCTTTCAGAACAGACACTTAAATATATAAATGTTCCTTATTTCTTTTCCACCCTTTCCAGTAATTTGCAAGGTTCTTCTAAAGATCCAGAAGGACTCTCCAAAAATTATGATGGTGACTCCCTTTTGGCAAAGGCAGCAGTGGTTCTCTCTTCTTTTCAATCTGTTCAAGAGCAATTACACAAGCTTCCCCAAAGACTGGATTTACTCAGAAAAAAATAGAGGGCGTTTGATACATGCCAATCTGAAAATTCTTCAGCTAACTGCTCAGATGATAGTATTTTGAGGTTTACTATCAAAATCTGGAATTACACATCTTCATATAGTGTTACATTGAATGTTTGTTTTCAACATCTCATACTATTACCACATGTGAGTACACATTCACTAATATGAAGTCAACTTTCTGAATTGAGATCATGATACAGTGTCTAGCAAAGGAGATGTATGTGGTAAAATGGACAGAAATTAGTGAACACGACCTCACCAGCTATACATGTACACATCAGATATGTGGATGACAGCATTCTTACTTACATGCAGATTCACACACACTCTGACACAACTAAGTCTATGGATTGATATCTGGTTTCAAAATGAGTCTGTGGCTAAGATCACAATCGACAGCACATCACATGAATTGCAAACACCACATGAGTTTTGTTTTTTTAATTGTAACATTGCATATTTGAATAGATGACATCACTATTGTTTAAATAGGGTGATGTGTCTGCTAAAAGAGACTAAAACCAGTGGGAAAGCCCACTACCATGGTAAAGCTACACATCAAATATGAAGGTGAATCCATTTTTGCATAGCATAGCATACAAGAGCACACACTTACTGCTAGATTCAAACCACCTACTTCTCTACTTATGCAATCTAGAGAACATAATATCTACAGCACACACCACAGCCGAAGTCTGATTAAAAGAATGAGATAGTGCACTTTTGAAAGCATTATCTTTTCAGTTTGTTGTATGAAATGTGTTTTGCCTAGAAATGCAAGAAACTGATGGAGAGTCCTTTCCCAGTGTGTATATATGTTTCCTAAGTGGAGGTGTATACAATGGATCTTTTGATGAAGCCAATTCAACATGACAGTTCAGACATATACAGTCATACTATTTAAGCAATGAGGGATTTGATGGAGTTACACAATCTAAAGTATATAGTATCAACTGCAAGCACCACAAATGAAGTATTATAATGTATAGGTGAGATAGAGCACATTTGAAAAGATTACCTCATTAGCATGTAGCCGAAGAAATCCTTTCCAACATCTTTCTTGAATTAACATTTAAGACATACACAAACATGCACTTATATAAAAGAAAACAAACCATGTTAACATGTTCACATTTATACAATTATCAATCCAGCATTACATCAGTTGATGAATTCCAGAATTCCCATAAACCTCACTCCTCCTCCAAATCATTATTCTGCACATATTGCTCCCACAATTTCCATGTTCTTAGTGTAATTTGCTACTATCCTTTTCTGAAGATCCTACTTCTAATTCATTTATCTCTGTTACAATATTCACTACTTCAAATACAGTTAGTTTTATTAATGGTATTGTTGAAAGTGTAATAAACTGATATGGGAACACTATCCCAGTGTAAATATTTCTCCTGAGTGGAAGTGTAGACATCAGATCTGTTATTGAAGCCATCCCTTTTAACACTAGACATGCACTAGTTCAACACTGCTGGATTTCAACCACACACCTTTGTAAACCTGTGTAAAGAACATAGTATGAACATCGAGCAGCACAGCAGAAGTCTGATTACAGTAATTTGAAAGGATGACATCAGTATGTCACACACAACATGATTTGGCTAAATGCAACAGATTTATAGGGGAGCCCTCTCCTAGTGTAAACATTTGTTGTAAGTGGAAGTCGTCACAACAAATCTTTTAATGAAGCCTATGTGACCTGACAGTACAGAAACATAAATACAGTCATAGTATTTAAGCAGTGCTAGAGTCAAACTGCCTGCCTGTCTAGTTATATAATGTATAACACATTGTATCAACCACAAGCACCACATGAGAACTGTGACTCTAACAGTGAAAGAGTGCACATTTGAAGATGACCTCATCAGCGTTTTGTAGAGAAGATGTTTGTAATAAAAGTGGGGGAAAGTGAAAGGGAGCCCTCTCACAATTTAAATGTTTCTGTTGAGTGGAAGTGTACACATCAGATGTGTGGGTCAAGCCAGTCCTACATAACACTATGGATGCACACATGCATTCCTGTCAGTCCCTGTTGTTTTTGATTACTTACCTATCTAATTACACAATCTAGAGTACATTGTATCAGCTGCAAGTGCCACAGGAGAAGGCTGACTTTACACGTGGGATAATGTACATTTGTAAAGATTAGCAAATCAGTATGATGCAGAGAAGCTAGTGCGCAGCACAGTTTTGATTGAAATAGCATGTGTATTGGCAAGCAGAAAGACCAACAATGTGTATACCACAATAAATTACATACTGATCAGATAACTTCAGTCCTGTCATTTATATATATTGCGTTAATGTGAGGGACATGTAGCTGTTTCACAGTATTGCGTATTTTGAAAATAATAGTTGTGAAACAACGGAATGACAACCAAGCATTCCTGATGTTCAGTTCAGGATGACTATATGCAAATAGCACTAATTTGCTGTGGAATTTTCAGTATGTCTTCATAGTTGTATAGTGTACAGTGTAAATAAAAACAGATAGGTCAAAACTATGACAGTGCACTGCTTACTCTCACTAAGGAAGTATGCGTGAAAAGGTCCCACACCATTGTACAGCAAGTACAAATGTGTTGGTGTGCAGATATAACTTTACATAATGAAGTGTTTAGCCAGCATTACAGTTAACTCTACATATACACAGAGCAACAGTCCATTGCAACATACAGAGGTAACACAAGCCACTCACATTAAATTTTGTTTCCAAAATTGCTCCATGAAGTGCAACAATGGTAGGCTGATTTGCACGATTTTTGGCAAAGTATTAGCATATGCATAATTATGTTTGTAGGTTTTGAACTTAGAACAGGAATTAACAGTAGTCTGTGGTGCTCCATGTCAACCTTCATGCAGATAAGGAGTAAAGACATAGAAACAATACTCATTATGATCTAATGCAGAGCATGTTTGTTATGTTAATGTTTTATGCATCATGATTTACACAGTTGTCATAATTGCAGTACAACAGACCTCATATCTGGTGACTGTGCATGTACTGAAAGCATGCTATTTCTTATGCAATTGTATGTGTTTGTAAGACAACACTGACATCTGAGAAGTAAATGCCAAAAAGGAGTGGTCCAAGGACTGATTTCTGAGGGACTCCACTTTTGACTGGCCTCTTTGTAGAGGTGGACTCCCCAATTCTAACTTCCTGGTCCTGTCTGTGAGCCAGTTGGCTATCTGATGGGTGACATACGGGTTTGTACCTAACCTCCTAAATTTGCCAACAATGCCCATGTAGGAAGGTGTGTCAAATGCCTTGGCCAGGTGATGGTAAGCAGTGTGAAGAATTTTGCTCTCATCCATTGCTTTGGTGACCCTCTCAAAGAAGTCCACCAGGTTGAGTAGGCATGATCTGCCCTTGATGAAACCAAACTGCATTGGGTCCAGTGTCTGGAGGTTTACTATGTCTCTATTTATCATCTCCATGACGATTCATTCCATGGCTTTACATAGAAGACTAGTGAGACTTACGAGTCTGTAGTTTTCAGGGTCTGTAGATGACCCATCTTTGTGCAGAGGGATGACTGTTGCCTTTCTTCATTCATGAGGCATAAAGTCTGTTTGGAGGCTACAGTTAAATAGTAATTCCAGTGGCCCTGATTGGTCATGTTTCATAGTATTAACATATTTCAAAAAACTCTTGAGCAGTTCTACCTCACCTCTCCAAAATAAAAAAAAAAAAAACATCATTAATAACAACACTATGTTGCCAGAAAAAGCACTCTTAAATATATTTGACTTCTCCCATTCCCTCATAAAAGTATTTGCACAACTGGGAGCTATTGCTGCTCCCATAGCTACGCCGTTAACCTGGCAATACATTTTTCATTAAATTCAAAAAATTACAACTTAATATAACATCAAGAAATTCCATAAGCAAACTTATAGTATTGTTTGAGAGCATTCTAGAGCTAATTAATTCTAATCTGACCATTTCCATACCATCCTGATGATGCACAGTCTACTGATACAGGGGGTCAGATTACCACTGAGGTTCTGTCTCTTACATCTCCTATCTAGAGTTTGGACACAGTATGCTTAAGCATACCCATGACATTGAGCCATCAGAGATAGGACAGGTTGATTGTGACACTGTTGATCAAGGTAGTGCGGTCACTCCACTTGCAGCTGGCTAACTCTCCTTGTAGCCATCATGAGGGTAACGTACCTCTCAAGGTGTTAAGACCTCTCATGACCCTCAGAGGAGGCCTGCTGTCTGTCCTCCACCTAATGTTGGTTTGTCAGTACATGTCACACAATGTATGTGAAGGACCATCACAGAGGCACAGGCACTTTCCACTTGGGCCTCAGACAAGATAGCCTGTGTACTGTATGTTGTGCATTCTGATGTGAGAATACCTGAACCATACAGAGACTCTTGACATGATGAATGATACATTGAATTGTGCAGGTTTTTAACGGAATGTCTTTTGAGGGAAGGTCTGCATACACATGGCCAGAGAGCCACTACATCGTCAATTTTTAGCCAGCATGGCCATGTCAGATCCCGCTCCTATAGAGTCATTAGTTTGACTTTTCCATCAGAGATTGAAGTGTCCAAACCCAGATGTGGTAGGCCATGGAGTTGTGGTCGTTTATGTGGTTACAATCACAGCATGCCCAGCAGACATCATTCATGTTCTGGTGGCATCCTGATTTCTAGTTACTGTCATGGAACACCTGGAAGACATAGTTCTTGTGGTCTGGGATAGCAACAGTGAACTGAATCATGGTCAGGGTGTCAACAGTGAACCAAATCCTCTATTGTGCATGGCGCACACCTGTCCGAGATTCAAGGTGTAGTGCTCGCACAAGTGCTGTGATTGTGTTCATGCAGACCCACACACAGTAATACTCATCTTAGCAATACAACCTCACACACACACACACACACAGACACACACACAAACATACACATGAATTACTACTGAATTATATAAATCTGTTGCCACTGGCCCTGACAATGGATATTTGCTGATAAACTTGTTTCTCACTTGCACACACACACTTCTTTGGTGTCAGACGTGTCCTCCTGTAACCCCCTCCCATACTGTACAAGTGATGATAACGGTACCCTGCCCTATGCACATGTCCTTGTGACTTAGGGATGCCTATGTCTAATGCATAGAGTGGACATCTAATGCTTATTTACTCAGATGCTTGCTTTAAAATGTATTGCAAAAACTGTTTTTTATAGTTCTTTTTCCTGCTCGGTTGTAAATGATTTGTTCTGTACTTCTAGATCCTCATTGTATTTGTCAAATTATCCTTACAAATACCATCCTACTAGACAGTAGTTAGTGCTTGCTCAGCACCTTTTTCAAATTATGATTACTATGTTGTAGTACATACAATGGGCAGCTGTAATGTGCATTGCACAGTACTGGGCAGAATCATAAAGCTATACTGCATATACCACTCATGAGTTAATGTTGACATTTCTACACTTGAGCTTTGTTTTACTTCACTGACATACAATACTTGCATATAAGGGTAATCAATTATACATCCCATTTTTACAGGTTTATCACTTACCTTGGTTAATACTACTGCTACCAGGCGTGTCTTCAAGGACTGACTCTGTAAGTAAATGTTAAGAATTATGCAGGTGTCATTTTTTTACTGTTTGTGTGTGCTTAACATCTAGGCTTTCATTCAGGTAGTGAGTGCATGCTCTATCTTCTCTAGCCAGAGCCATGACATACTGTGCATGCCTCTGTCTGCCAGGATCATCCACAGCTGCTAGTTCTTCTTCAGACTCCTCGTCTGTATCTACTGGCACTGTTATACCTACCTGTGGTTGTGGGGGTCCCTATCACTTCAGAGAATGGCATTTTCAGTGCACTTACATAGAACATGCCATTCGTTGAACTGTTCATACTGATATTGCGGTAAAGTGAGGATTGGGAAATTTGCCCTTTTCCCACTGTAGTGCATCCTCAGAGTTGGTATAAATAATATGCAGGGGGTGTGGGTGGAATCAGCCTCCCACATGAGTGGAATTTGATGAACGACATTTCTGATGAAATGCCATTTGTTGAAGTGTCACTTCAATGAAGTGATATAGACCCGGTCCTGGAAACTGAAGTTGTTGGTACTGTTGCCCTTTTTGTAGCAGTTTCCCGACAGATATATTTTGCAACTTGGAACAGACTGTGAGTATTTGGGCAGAGGTGTCTGGCTCACACTGTAGGGCACCACTGCATGTGTCTAGACATTGAAACCTTGATTTGAGCAAGCCAAATACATGCTCTATAAAATTGTTAGTTTGAGCATAAGCATCACTGTATCTTTGCTCAGGGATATTGTGTGGGTTTTGTCATGGCTATCATGAGCCCAAGGTTCCAGTGCACAACCCACTAGATGCCACTCGGGAAAGTCACCCATAGAAAACCTTACATGCAGGTCACAGGTGTGCCATATATGCAAGTCATGAAAACTGCCAGGGCTTCCTGCACAGACATTATAGATGATCCCTTGGGCACTATAACAACTTGATGAGTGACAGAGTGATATTCATTCCTTTTGATGTACCTACTTACTAGTTCACCAGGTGGGACTTTATTTATGTGTGTGTGCAGTTTATGGTCCAAAGATCCTAAGAGGAGTGTGCTATGGCATAAAATTTTGCATGGTTGTTGCTCTCTCCTCTTGGATGCATGGAAAACAGATGCAATCCCTAACATGTTGTAGCACTACATTTCAAAACGGATGTAATATTCTTGAGGCTGAGGCGTCTGACACCCCTAATATATCCCCTATGGGTCTCTGAATAGTACCTGCAGCTAGTATACATAATGCTACATATATACCTTGGTTTCCACTAGGATGGGTTCTCCACGATTTTCTCGGGGCCTCAGGTGACTGCGACAAAGGTTGCATATTTCCTGAAGGGTATACCTATCCACCCTCTATCACTCTACAATTTCTGTGTCATGCAGCCCATGATAAGTCAAACATGGTCTGAATACTTTTGTCCTTCTAGGCCAAGGTCCATTTAGCAGCAGCACCTTGTATTAAAGCCTGCTGCATATACAGCTTAATAATAGCAGTTTGTGGTTGTATTCCAAAGAGTATGGAAAATGAGGCCAACAAGGAGCACTGCACGTACAAGTGCACTTTTTACATGCCTGAATAGCTCTGCAATGCTGACTTACTTAATTGGAATTTATTTCCCTAATCATGCCTTCATTAGCATATTGTGCGCTTTCCCTTACTTTTGCAGCTGAGTGTGACATGTAGAGTTGTTTGATAAATCTCAAATAGCATGCTCACCACTGCAAGACATGCACACCTGCTTAGTGAGAAGTGTAGGCATTTATGAATCCAGCCCAATGTTTGGATAAAAGAAATATTGTTGAGAATACATGGAGAATTATGCATTGTAGGGTTTGTATTATATAAAAGTAAGAGTAAAAATGTTGGTGAAATATTTAAGACAGGAGATGTGTATTTTTCAGGAAATGAAAAAGTGTGTTGCATATTCAGTTTGGGCATAAGGATATTATTGAGAAACAATAGAGTGTTGCATTACAAGAAATAAAAAGTTAAGTAGCATGTTAAAATATGTTAAATGCCTTGTAGAAAACAAAACAGTTGTTGTTGTTGTTGTTGTGTCTTTCGGCTTTTCCTGGTTAGGGGTCGCTACAGCGGAACTCCGGTCCGCTAATGTTTGGTAGTTGATTTTTACGTGAAACAGTATTATTAGAAAATGCCCATATTTGAGCAGGGTGTGATATTTTGAGAGGCATTTGCACTTCAAGGAAAAAAAAATAATGAATGCATGAATAAATAAATATTGGAAAGTGTTTTTGGTAAAATCTGCAGTCTAAGTTATACCCTATTAGAAGAGGGGCATTATGTTGTAAACATAAAGCAACAATTTAGGACTTTTACATCCTATAGTTTATTTACCATTTGTGTATTTATAACGGTTGATAAGACAGAAAAAGAGAATGGAGAGTAGAAAGTATACATTGCTGAAATGTATGAGGAGGCATGATAAGAACTGAAAGAAGAAAAGAGGAATACAAGTATGATATAATTTAAATAAATTAATATGTGATCAAAATTAATATAAGCAGAAAAAAAGGTTGGTTTGAAAATATTATGGCAACATTTTATGTTAAACCTTGAGAAGAGATAGTTGAAGAAGTGAAAAGGATGTAAATGGAAGACAACTGTGGTTTGGAAGGTAGGAGAACAGGCAGATATTATGTGGAAGTTAATATTGAAGTTACTATCAGCAAAAGAGCAGATAAAATGTAAAAAATCAAATCAAAAGAAAGTGTAACATATGCATGCTAGAGGAAACTAGTGTGCAATGTAATAGAGTGTAAAACAGTAAAAGTGCTGTTGGAAAATTTAGAACATAATTTAAATATAATTATTTTAAAAATTAATTTAAAGTTAATTGTATATGGGAATGTGAAAATGCAAAGACAAAATGTAAATAGTGAATGCAATTATGCTGGGAGCAGTATGGAATACTTGGAAACAGGTGTGAAGAACTATTGCATAATGCTTTTATAAGCAGAATGGAAAGAATGTTCTTATAGAAATTGTGGGGGTGATGTGGGATTATGTAAAAGAAAACTTTGTCAATTTACTTCATGAGTGTCATGCACAGCCATCTTTGATTTGGGAGGTAAGCTGTATACTATGACAATAAGAGGTTTGATATAGTTTTAAATGGGAAAACTGAGCTGCTCATGTGTCTATTTTAAAGCACTGCTTTGTCATTCTAAAAGCAAATGGAAGATTTACAGCCACTGCACCATATCCATTGCATACCCATAAACCCCTGATGATATATTATTCACATTGCTAAGCAAGTTACAGTCCCTGTATGAAGAATGACCCACATCTTAACCAGTACAGAACTGCACTGGACATCAAAATGGAAATGTGTGGCTGTACCTCAGACCAGAAGGACTGTGGCCAATCCCTCTTGTCCCCAAAAGCAGTGTCCTTGCCATAGAAACATACAATTGACCTAGAGATGATAAGTTCTGTAAATTCCGGTCACCAGCAGTGAGGATACTGGATGTTCTTGTCAAAAAGTATAGTTTATTAATCAGCAATAAGCACAAAATAACTCTCAAATAATTAATTACGGAAATAGCATGAAAGCTATAGCAGCTAGTAAAACAGTACAAAAAAAAACAGGAATTAATCTCAGAGAAATGTAGTAAAAGGATACCAATGCCCCAAAGAGAAATGACAAAGATAATCCATTAATATTGAATAGAATAGCTCCATGATATCTTTTAACTGTTGACATAACAGCTTTCACAATGTTATCTAATCTGCAACATGCTTCTCAAATTTAATACACAGCTTATAAACATTTAAATATTTTAACATCATAAGAACATTTCTTTTTATCAAACATTTGATAAACATTAAAAATCATATACTGAATGTGAATGAGTTATTAAATGGATATAACTTGAGTAAGAATGGCATAGTTTAATTCATAATTTGTTGTTTCTCAAGCAACAGTATAATTTACCTCAATAAGAATAACATAATTCTTTTTGATTATATTTCATTTTTAACAGCAGTTTTCTAAGTTGAAGAAATACATTTGTAGTAAGATTATTTTTTAACAGTAAATGCATCTTTAATGTTGATCTGTGGTATAATTTCAATTATATTTTACTTCTCAGTGATATGTTATAGCTTGTGAGGGACTATATTGCCCAATGCCGTACTGCTATGCAAACTTTTCCCAGGGTGCCATATCTACGAAAAGTGTTGTGCCACGTGTGGTGTTCATAGAGTCATACCTACCTGTTCTTCTCATCAAGGATAAGTTGGCTTCAGTGAATAGGAATGGGTTCTGTGCCATCATTTATAGTGCAGGTGGCATGACCTCCAAAGTGTCCTGCCATAACCTTGGGAGTGCCCATGGTACACACATATCCCAAATGAGTAACACATGTCAGGCATTTTTGGTAAGTATGTGCACCACACTGAACAGTTATACAAGAATACGACAAACGTGTTTGCCGTAAGGTGCCAACATGGACAATCACTATGTAAACAATATCTGTGTATTTTACAAGTGATGCTGACTGTCCATTGATCCCTTGCTGATGACTCTATCTGGCATGTTCAACTACATGCTGAAGCAAGGCAGAGCAAGTAATATAGTCAAATGTCATTAAGAGGAATTCATGCTTTCTACTCTGAAAAAGGGTAGCCCAGGTAGTTGGATTAATTAGGGACTGCAGAGAAAGCACAGGGGTTTCTAGCCTTAGCCTTGCTACAAAGCATATAACTTTGTGAGCTTAGCAGCAGTACAGCACATAGCACACACAGTACAGGTTAGCACCTGTACAGGACATTGCAAAGGTTAATGGTAGTACAGTACATAACACAGGTTAGCAGCTGTACTGCACATTGCACAGGCTAGCAGCAGTAATGTACATAGCAAAGGTTAGCAGCAGTACAGTACATAACACAGGGTAGCAGCAGTACAGTAAATTGCAAAGTTTAGCTGCTTTACAGTACACTGCACAGGCTAACATCAGTACAGTATATAACAGAGGGTAGCATCAGTAAATTACAGTATATAGCACAGGTTAGCAGCTGTACAGTACATAGCACATGTTAGCAGCTGTACAGTACATTGCACAGGTTAGCAGCTCTACAGTACATAGCACAGGTTAGCAGCAGTACAGCACAGAGCACAGGGTAGCAACAGTACAGTACATTGCACAGGTTAGCAGCAGTACAGCACAGGGTAGCAACAGTACAATACATTGCACAGGTTAGCAGCTGTATAGTACATAGCACACGTTAGCAGCAGTTACATAAATAGCACAGTTAAAAAGCAGTACAGTAGATAACATAGGGTAGCAGCAGTACAGTATAGCACATTGCAAAGGTTAGCAGCTGTACAGTACACTGCACAGGTTAACAGCACTACAGTATATAACACAGGGTAGCAGCAGTACAGTACATAGCACAGGTTAGTAGCAGTACAGTACATAACTCAGATTAGTAGCTATACAGTACATAGCACAGGTTAGCAGCTATACAGTACACTACACAGGTTAACAGCAGTACAGTAGATAACACAGGGTAGCAGCAGTATATTACAGTATATAGCAGTGGTTAGCAGCTGTGCAGTACATAGCACAGGTTAACAGCTCTACAGTACATAGCACAGGTTAGCAGCAGTACAGCACAGAGCACAGGGTAGCAACAGTTCAGTACATAGCACAGGTTAGCAGCAGTAACAAATAGCACAGTTGAAAAGCAGTACAGTAGATAACACAGGGTAGCAACAGTACAGTGCAGCACATTGCAAAGGTTAGCAGCTATACAGCACACTGCACAGTTTAACAGCACTACAGTACATAACCCAGGGTAGAGCAGTACAGTACTGTACATACCACAGGTTAGTAGCAGTACAGTACACTGCACAGGTTAACAGCAGTACAGTACATAACTCAGGTTAGTAGCTGTACAATACATAGCACAGGTTAGCAGCAGTACAGTATACTACACAGGGTAGCAGCAGTACAGTACAGTGCACAGCAGAGGTTAGCAGCTGTACAGTACACTATACAGGTTAACAGCAGTACAGTACATAACACAGGGTAGCAGCAGTACAGTACACTGCACAGGTTAGAAGCTCTACAGTACACAGCACAAGTTGGCAGCAGTAGAGTACATTGCAAAGGTTAACAGTAGAACAGTACACAGCACCAGGTAGTAGCTGTGCAGTACATAGCACAGGTTAGCAGCTGTACAGTACATTGCACAGGTTAGCAGCTGTACAGTACATGGCGCAGGTTAGCAGCTGTACAGTGAATGCACAGGTTAGCAGCAGTGATGTACAGAGCGGCAGCAGTACAGTACATTGGCTAGGTTAGTAGCAGTACAGTACATTGCACAAGTTAGCAGCTGTACAGTACATAACACAAGTTAGCAGCAGTACAGTACACAACACAGGTTAGCAGCAGTAATGTAAATAGAACAGTTTAAAAGCAGAGCAGTACATAACACATGGTAGCAGGAGTACAGTATAGTATATAGCACAGGTTAGCAGCTGTACAGTACATTGCACAGGTTACCAGCCCTACAATACATAGCACAGGTTAACAGCAGTACAGTACATTGCACAGGTTATCAGCTCTACAGTACATAGCACAGGTTAACAGCAGTACAGTACATTGCACAGGTTAGCAGCAATTCAGTACATAACACAGGGTAGCAGCAATACTGTACAGTATATAGCATAGGTTAGCAGCTGTACAGTACATAGCACAGGTTAGCAGCAGTACAGTACATTGCACAGGTTAGCAGCAGTACAGTACATTGCACAGGTTAGCAGCAGTACAGTGCATTGCAAAGGTTAGCAGCAGTACAGTACATTGCAAAGGTTAACAGTAGTAGAGTACACAGCAATGGGTAGCAGCTGTATGGTACATAGCACAGGTTAGCAGCTGTACAGTGCACTACACAGGTTAGCAGCAGTGAAGTACATGAAAAGTACAGTTTTGTACCTACCATAAATGTAGATGTAAGAAGATCCACATTGCTGCAGTCCTTACATATGGGTAGTCCGCTGTCCTCGGTCGGCCCGAATATCAAAGTATTAGGCTGATGCCGGTCAAGGCGCTTAAGACTGACATCAGGATGTCAGGGTACAAATGCGCATGACCGACGTCATATCCTCAGTCTTTTCTTGCCCCAGATGTCAGAAGACCCTAAAAAGAAAGGTCAAAACCAAAAGACAGCAAAAAACAACCAACCACCCTTGCACTAATCATATGTACAATATATACAATATCCACAATATTCACAACCCAAACCGCACAACCGCCTCTAACTACAGAGGGAAGGAGGGAGGTTGGACTGCAGCAATGTGGATCTTGAACATCTACATTTATGGTAGGTACAAAACTGTACTATGTTCTTCATCTCACATTGCTGCAGTCCTTACATGGGTAGAATCCCAAAGCAGAGGTAAGGGAGGATGGCAAAACTATAAAGCATTAGGAGCTGCCAAAATGCCCTGTAAAATTGCAGTGGCAAAACCAGCCCTGGATTTAGAGTAAAGTGGAAGGTGGTAATGCTTAGAGAAAGTATGCACTGAACTCCAAGTAGCTGCCTCCAAAATATCTTTAGTTGCCACCCCCCTTAAAAAAGCTGTAGAAGTGGCAGTAGCCCTAGTGGAATGAGGCCTAATCCCAACTGGAATCTCATTACCATGATGGGAATAACAGAAAGCAATACAAAACCCAATCCACTTAGAAATAGTTTGTTTTGACACAGGCTTGCCCTGAGAACCCAAAGCAAATGAAACAAATAACTGCTGAGGCTGCCTGAACCCTTTAGTTCTGCTCAAATAATATCGCAACTGCCTGTGTATATCCAAAGTGTGCAAAATCTTTTCCCCTTTATTTTGGGGTTTGCATAAAAAGTAGGCAAATGAATAGTTTGGTTTAAAGCCACACTAGAAACCACTTTAGGCATAAAGGAAGGATTAGTACGCAAAGATACCCTATCCTTATGGAAAATTAAGAAAGGCTCAACCGCCATAAGGGCCTGTAATTCAGAAACCCTTCTCGCAGAGGTAATGGCCAACAAAAAGCAGTCTTCCATGATAAATATTTCAACTCGGCAGTAGCTGCAGGCTCAAAAGGTTGTAGAGTGAGTTTCTCCAACACAAAATTGAGATCCCAAGCAGGAGTAGGAGCTCTACGTGGGGTCTTATATTCTTTGCCCCTCTAAGGAATTGCTTAAACAAAGGATGAGAAAACAATGGTGGGTCACAGTCATAGTGAGCAGAAATTGCTGCAGCATGAACCTTAATAGAAGAGAAGGACAAACCTTTGTCCAGTAACTCAGTAAGATATTGAAGAGCCACACTTAAATTAGGCTTAGAAACATCAAATTCCTTTGCTGTACTCCAAAATAAAAATCTCTTCCATTTATCTGCGTACACTTTCCTTGTACTAGGCCTTCTGGCCTCCAAAATAACATTCAAAACTTGCTGTGGAAGCTGAGACCCTCCAGGGTTTAAAACAGAATATGCCAGGCTGTTAGATGTAGAGTGAAGTTTGACATTGAGTAAATGACTGTTCTCCTGAGACAGCAGGTGTGGAATCGAAGGCAAAGGCCATGGAGGCTCCGTACCAGACTTCTCAGTAATGGGTACCAGTGCTGTCGAGGCCAATCTGGAGCTATTAAAATCATCTTTGGCTTGTCCTGTCTGACCTTCAGGAGTACCTTTGGGAGGAGAGGCAGAGGTGGAAAGGCATACACATGAAGATTGCTCCAATTGAATGAAAGAGCATCCACTTTCCAAGCTGTGGGATGAAACCTTTTTGTGCAAAACTTTGGCAGCTGGTAGTTTAGTGGAGAAGCGAACAGATCTATGTCTGGAGTTCCCCAGAACACTGTCAATTTCTGAAATACATGAGGATCCAATTTCCACTCGTGGGGATCCATAATTTGTCTGCTCAACACATCTGCTAAGGAGTTCTGTGCTCCCGGCAGAAACCTTGCCTGAAGATTCAGCTGTAAACTGAGAGCAGTCTCCCACAAAATCATTGCTTGTCTGCATAGAGGATAAGAATGCGTCCCCCCTTGCTTGTTGATGTACCACATGACAGTTGTGTTGTCTGTTAGAACCAACACCTGCCCTGGAAGAAGTAAATCCTTGAAAGCTATTAATGCAAATTGGACTGCTAACATCTCCTTCAAGTTGATATGTAGATGTTGAAGTCTGGCAGGCCACGTGTCTTGTACCCACTTTCCATTTAGATGAGCTCCCCAAGCTTTGTCTGAGGCATCTGTCATTAGAATCTGACTCGCCTCTGGTCGGGTCACAGAGAGTCCCTTGTTTAGGTGACATTCCTGAGCCCACCACAAAACTCCTTTTGAATGCAATGTATTATCTGAATGACACTGTCCATATCTTGGCAGTGCTGTGTCCATACATTTTTGAGATACCATTGTAGCTTCCTCATATGCAGTTTGGCATTGGGAAGCACCAGAATACAAGATGCCATGAACCCCAAGGCTTGAAGGACTGTCCTTGCAGTCAGCCTGGACTGATGAGACAATTGATGGAAGTAAAGAGAAAGATTCTTTTGTTTGTCCGGGGTCAAAAGGCCATCTGGGATGCTGTATTCAGTCTCACACCCAGAATGCACATGTCCTGAGAGGGTACTAGACTGGACTTTATTTCGTTCACAGAATACCCCAGGCATCTTAGCACTGCTATCACATACTGTAAATGATGAAGAAGTTCGTCCTTTTCTTGGGCCAGAATCAGGCAATCGTCCAAATAAGGATAGATCTGTATTCCTCTTAGCCTGAAGAAAGCTATCACTGGAGCCAGAACTTTCGTGAACACTCTGGGCGCAGTAGATAAGCCAAAGGGCAATGCAGAGAACTGATAATGAGAAGTCCCAGCCCGAAAACGCAGATACTTCCTGCAACTGAGCCTGATAGGAACATGAAGGTAAGCCTCCTTGAGATCCAGAGTCACCATCCAGTGATCTTTGCCCAGCAGAGGTAAAAGCTGTTGTAACGTCAACATTTTGAACTTGGGAATGTCGAGATATGTGTTGAGGATAGATAAATCCAAAATTGGTCTCCACGTGTTCCCCTTCTTTGGTACTAGGAACAGGCGAGAATAAAATCCTAGGCCCACTTCTGGTAGAGGGACCGGTTGTATGGCCCCTATTTGAAGTAGCAGAGAAATTTGTTTGTGAGCCTCTAGTCTTTGCTGAGGAGGAACGTCTGGCATGCCTTTGAAAGGAGGCAAGGTATGGAAATAAAACTTGTAACCTTGGTGTATGATATCCAATACCCATCTGTCCTGAGTAATCAAACTCCAATTTTCCTTGAAGAGTGCCAACCTTCCTCCCAAAGGTGCTGCCAGGCAAGAAGGATCTGGCAGCTGAAAAGGTAGGTCATTGGGCCTGTTTACGAAAGGACTGGCCCCTGCCCTCACCAAGACTGTGCAGGTGAACTCCCGTTCTAGGTCTGAAGGAACTCTGAGCTCTGCCCCTACCACGTCTAGATCTACCCCTAGACTGAGAATCATAAGAAGGATATGTCCACCCCTTAGCAGGCCAATTCCTACTAAACTTGAGGCTGAACTTGCAAAAATCTTTAACAGCCTGCATAGACTTAGCCTTGTCTTCCATTTTCTTCAAGACTGACTCCACAGGTGAACCAAACAACACATCAGACTGTAAAGGAGCATCCAAAATCCTTGTCTTAACATGGTCAGATAAATTCTGATCACTCAGCCAGGCGTGCCTGCGAAGAACTGAACCAGTGGCAGCCACCCTAGACGAGGCCTGTACAGCATCAAAACCACATTGTAAAGAATGCTTACCCACCTGTTCAGAGACATGCACCAAATCTTGTAATTCTTTACACTCAATGCCTTCCGCCAGAGCATCTACCTTAGACTTCAATTGAGAAAGAAGATAGTTTTGATATTTCAACATGTGAAACTGGCAATTCAAAGCCCTCATAGCTAAGGTGGAAGAAGTATAGACTTTCTTTCCCCATCTATCCAAAGCTCTGGCCTCTTTATCTGGAGGAACCGGATTTTTACAACAGAGGCCTTGACACCCTTAGGTCCCTGACTAACAGTTTCTGGGTCCGCCCTAGGACTCTTATAAAGATATTTATGAGCCTCAGGCACCCTGTAATACCTATCCGGTTTAACAGGAGCAGGAGGCAAAGAATCAGGATTAAGTGAAGCCTCTGCAAACACATCTTCCACAACATCCAGAACAGGAGGTATAGCCAAGGGCCTATGCTGGGGTAAAGCAAAATTCCCTAAGCCTTTTCCTGGAATCAGAGAAGTCCTGACCTTCCCACTTAAAATGTTCCCTCATGGAATGAAGAGTCTCTGAAAAGAAAAATCCTCTGGAGGAGAAGCAGAAGGAGTCAAATCATCTGCATCAGAATCAGAATAAGGAGAGTACTCCTGCAAGTCTTCAGCCGAAGACTCTGAAACATCCGAAGCCTGCTCAAAACTCCCCAACTCTGGTTCCACCCTAGGCCTCTTATCAGGAGGGGGCAAAGAACCTCTAATCAAAGTAATTAAATCTTCTGCCATTTTAAGCATGTGCTTCTTGGGCACAGATCCTGTTGAACTAGGAGTGACACCAACAGAAGCTAAACCTGGCCTGCCTCTGGGAGAAGCCTTGGAAACAGAAGGAGAGGGCCTAACCACCCTAGGAAGGGAGGGGAGTACAGTAACCTGAGAAGCCCCTTCAGCCTGACCTGCCTCCTGAGAGGCCACATCCTGCAATATCAAAGTCTCCCCCTGGGACTCCAGAGAAGCCTCCGGCGGAACCACGGGTTCCACTGACGCCTCTAAAGAACCGGCGTCCGCACGGATGACTCTTCTTGCCTGGGTTTAGCTGCTTTGTCTTTGCGCTTCTTCGAAGCGGCGCCGGAGAATCCGGCGGCATATTATAATTGCACCGCTTCGAAGACCAACCTAGCACAATCTAACCTTCGCAATAGTGCGCTTATTGAACCTAGCACAAAAGCGACACCCAACAACGTCGTGCTCAGGCCCCAAACAAGGAATACACAAAGTATGATAATCCCTATGCGGTATCTGCTTCCCACAAGAAATACAGTTATTCACTTTTTCTGACATCCGGTAAACCACTGAGGCAAGAAAAACTAAAATATTCCCCAACGTACTTAGCCAACTTTGACTCGGTCTGAAACTCCGAAAAATTTCAGAACGCCGACGGCACTTGCAACGCTGCTTCTGCATCGGACCATGTGGCAAAAAAGACTGAGGATATGACGTCGGTCATGCGCATTTGTACCCTGACGTCCTGATGTCAGTCTTAAGCGCCTTGACCGACGTCAGCCTAATACTTTGATATTCGGGCCGACCGAGGACAGCGGACTACCCATATGTAAGGACTGCAGCAATGTGAGATGAAGAACATCAAGGTAGCAGCAGTACAGTACATAGTGCATGTTAGCAGCAGTAAAGTACCTAACACAGGGTAGCAGCTTTACAGTACATTCTGAAGGTTAGCAGCTGTACAGTACATAGCGCAGGTTAGCAGCAGTAAAGCACCTAGCACAGGGTAGCAGTAGTAGAGTATATTGCACAGGTTAGTAGCTGAACAGTACATAGCACAGGTTACTGGCAGTACAGTACATAGCACACGTCAGCAGCAGTACAGTACATTGCATAGGTTAGCCGCTATACTGCACAAAGGACAGGTACATACAGACCAATGTGAAAAATATGATGATAAGGAGGAGGATAGACAGGAAGCACCACCGATAATGTATATTTCACAGTGTGCAAACTACAAACCATACTATGACAAATTTTCATTGTTGTGTTGCATTATATGCAGTATCATAAACTGGAAGTTTAAATGCACTATACTTAACATTCAATTTCTTTAATGCACATAATTTTGCAGCAAATAAAATGATGGTTAAACATATGCTACTGCCATGCCAAGGTATGCTCTGTTCAATGCACTTTCTATGCAAACAATACATATGATGGGGTATCCTGTGTAGCTACTCTCATGTTTATAAGCTGTGTGCTTGGCACAGCCTACTGTATAATTACCCTCAGGCAGGAAGCCTTTCATCATATGTACAGTAAAGCATATTATTAGAAGTATAACACTGAGTGAGTCCTGACCACATAAAATGAACTGAGACTGAAACCAAAAAAATTCTGAAACTCACCATTAAACATTTTAAATATATATATATATATATATATATATATATATATATATATATATATATATTATATATATATAAATATATAATGAACCTATGAACCTTAAGTATATATATATATATATATATATATATATATATATATATATATATATATAAATATAACTACTGGTTAATTTGATTTTAATTAGAGTATTTAAATAGTAATTGGAATTAATTAATTAATTTGTCTGATGAAGTCTTTCCTTAGATGTGACACACACACACTTAACAAAGCGTTTATGTGGATTTTACGTTTTGGTGATTGCAATAAAGTTTTGGTTCTGCAGTTGGTGCACTGTTTCCATTTGGTTGGACTTATTGGTTATTATATATATATATATATATATATATATATATATATATATATATACATACACACATATACACTAACTATAAAGTTGCCGTATTTTGTAGTAGAATGTATCAGGGTACTGCAGTCTTAGGCAAGATATATATACCCCACGTTTACACTTCTGGCTGTGATATTCCAACAATCACAGCAATAGTTGCAATAATTTCAACATATGCCAATAGAGGAAACAGGTCACAGAACTGTTCAGAATAACACATATTCTGAATAGCGTAAATTCCAGCCACATCAAATATACATTATTATTATTGCATGGACAAGCAGCAGAATGTGGTATTACTGGTACCAGTAGAACACACCTAGGAGAAGGTGGTTTGTCAGTTATGCTGTGATACACTGTTGCAGTTCGGTCTGAAGGACAAAGCCTGAATGAGCAGGTATTACAACGTGTGTATATCGTAATAAAACTCACGACTTAACCTTTACTATTTCTATTATACAATAGATAATTTGCTTTGGGATATGTCATATATTTTTAAATAAATACTTAAGGAAGTTTTTAATCTTTCTGCAGTCTGGGCAAAAATGAGCTGTGCCCGTATAAATTAATCCAATGTAATATTTAACACATTCACTTAGCATGTTTTTTGCAGTAAGAAATTTTTAGAACTCTTTTTAAAATACTTTTATGTTTCTTGTTTGGAAAAGGCTTGCATTTTTCAACATTTCCATGTTTATTTATTTAGTTTATCGACAGAGGAATATAGACATCTGAAAACATATATAATCCCCTTCAAATTAGATAGATAAATAGACAGAAAGATAGAGGAAGGCATAACCTGTTATACAGTTATTGCACTTTGAAGTAAAATTGCTTTAGAGAGTTACATGGTATTCATGAAAAGTATTGGAATAGTTATTTCCATCTCCATCATAAATCTTCTTTATAATAGCCATACTTATCAAAATCATTGTATTTTATAGATTTGTTTTTGACCTATGACAACTTGTGGTTGCAATCCTGTTTTACAAAACTTTATTTATTTATTTGACATGTGCTGACTGGGCAATAGCCCTTTTTTAGCAGAGACCAAAGGAGAAAAGCTCCAATAGAAAAAAACAGAAACAAAGGGAAATAACATGGAAAAATATGCAAATGAGCAGATTGTACATAGACTAAACATATATAGTATAAAGTTCAAAAATGTCAGACAAAGCATACAAATAATATTCAAAAATAATGTACAATATATACGCCATAAAAGAGTACAGACAGCTTTGTAAATACAATAATACATGAAGATATCATAAGAGATCATAGGCTAATGAAAACTATAACAGGAAAAGCAGAAGATTTATAGGTACATAATATATACAGGGGGTTGCCCATGTAAAAGGCCAGTGGCCAGACAACAGTTTAGGAAGATGAGACTACAAACAGAAAATTGCTGACATAGTATCAGGAAGAACAGAAATTATTGGCATAGTATAAAGAAGCAGCAGAGAGAAGTGTGAGAGATAAGTGGCAATGTTGTAAGGAGGGAAGATATCTTGAGATGACTTGAAGAGGAAGAGGACTGTAGAAGAATGGAGGTTATGTTAAGTAGGTTCCTTACCTAGGCAGGATCAAGGTTTTCCTTCCAGGTTGTTTTAAAGAACTTAGGGTTAGTGATAGATCTGACACTTAAAGGTAGTTTATTCCAGGTGTTTGCTATGGAGTAACTGTAAGGAGTTTGCCAAAATTTTTATTAGGCTTTTGGACTTGCAATAGGTGCCATTGAGAGCTATGGAGAGTATGGTTAGGAATGTAAGGTTGGATTAGAATTGAGAGAGAGAGAGGGAAGGGCATGAGGAGGGTTCATGAAGGATAGTGTGTGCCATGAGAAGCTGGGGAAGTAGAATTTGGTGATGAAATTCCTGCCACTGTAGTCTTTTTAGAGCAATGTAATGGTGGATATGATAAGGTTGGTCGGAGGCAAATCTTGCAATTTTATTGTGGATGAGTTCAAGCTTGGACAGAAGATTAGATTGGAGATTTTTGAGTATCAGGGCTGCATAAAGAAGTGTGGGAAGTAGGAAAGCTTCTGCAAGGGAGAGTCTTGAAATATTTGTGAGGAATTTTGTATGCCTCTATAGCATGCCCAGCTTTTGATGCATCTTTTTAATGCAATGCTGAGTGTGGAGATCAAACTTTAGTTGGTTATTGATAAGAACACCTGAAAGTTTAGAATGAGGTTCAGTGGAGATGGTTGTGTTGTTGAGAGAGGAGACAGTAAAAGTGGCTTTGTGATGCTGGAGAGTTGTAGAGAGGAATATGCAAAGTTTGTTTTCCTTTGGGTTAAGTAGTAGTTGGTTGGAAGTAAACCATTTTTTGACTGCATGAAGGGACTCTTGGGTGAGGCTATGCAGGTGAACGATGTTTTTGGAGCAGAAGATAATTGTAGAGTCATAAGCATATTTGGACAATGGTAAAGAGTGGGCAAGAGGATTGGAGGTCATTGATAAAGATGTTAAAAAGTAGGGGCCATGGATGGAACCTTGAGGTACTCCTGTTTGAATGAGTAGGAAAGGAGAGAAGTTGGATTGCCATTTTACTACCTGGAATCTATTGGAGAGATAACTTGAGAACCAGGATAACATGGAGTTTTAGAGGTTTAGTGAAGTTAGTAAGTGCAAAAGTAATCTACGGGATATGGTATTGAAGGCTTTAGAGAGATCGAGAAAGAAGCAGTAGACTAGCTTATTGTTGTCACGAGAATAGTATCTATGAAGGATGGCAGAGCAATAGCAGTACTATGTAAGGGAATGATGTAGAATTATTTCCATCTGTTAAGCACAGTGTTTTCCTTGATGGCTCTATTGACCAAGATGGAGATAGGGAAAGTGACAGAGTTGGCAGAGATTTTTAAGAATTCTGGTGGGAGATTATCAACTGATGGAGCGGAAGCTTTAAGTTTGTTCAGAAGAGATGTAATATAGGATGTGGGGATAGGTTTAAGGGAAATGCTTGGAGATAGAGTAGGTGTAGAGGGTTAAGGTTGAGTAATAGTGTCATTCTTGGTAAGGCTGCTGACGGTGTCAATGAAGAAGGTATTTAGGAAGGCAGCAGTGACAGTGGTAGAGCTAATAGGGCAGGGGCTAGGGTATGATGGGCTCCAAGGATGCAGCAGCTTATTAACTGAGTGCCATAATTTTGGGGGTTAGAGTGGGGGTTGATAAGCAGTTTATGAAAAAAGTTTTATTTGTCAAGGGTTACCTTTTTTTGGTTAAGTTATGGACCTCTCTATATGTTTGCAAATCAGTAAGAGATTTGGATGTTTTCTATTTTTCCATAGACTACCTCTCTTATTCATTAGTGTTCAGGTCACTTCTGTTAGCCAGCCGGCATAATGTGCTTTTATTCTTAGTTTCCTGATGGGAGCTAGGAAGTTGAGTGTGTCTAGAAGGATGTTACTGAATGCCAGTACAGCTTCCTCTAGGGGGATATTGTGGAGGAAGGACCAATTAATTGAAGAGAGCTGGTGGTTGAAAGTTTCAGGATTAAAATTGGAGAGGTTGCAGCATACTTTGTATTGCTAGGGTTCACAAAGTTGAGGAGAGTGTCTAAGTATGGGTCCATATTAGATTATTGAAAGTTTTATACAGCGAATGCTCACATGAGCGACAACGCTTTAAATCGAAAGGGTGTTTGTGGGGTCGTGTTACAGTGAGGAGTGGGGTATTTTCCCTTTCCTCACTGTAGTGCGATCTTGCAGTTGGAATATATAGTTAGCAGTGGGTGTGGTGGGCACAACCCCCCACAATCAGAAGTTTGATTTCCAGCATTTTCGCTCATGTGAGCATTTGCTGAATTAAACATTCGATAATCTAATATATATGTTCTAAGTATATAGGTGGGATGATGATTGCTTAGTGTATCAGGTAGTGTGGAAGGGTTGTGATATAAATTAGCATTAGAAGTAAGGTCCCAGTCTAGAATGGAGCCAGAGTTGGTTCATTTATTTAAGAGAGTATTAGTGGAGATTAGTTGGGAGAAACCAAAGAGGTTAAAAGAGGTACTATGGGAACTGGTGTCAAGGGTATTCCAGTCGATGTTAACATTACCTAAGATAACAGAATCATAAGAGATGGTTTGTGAGATCCAAGAGAGAAGGAGCTCAAGGGTAGGGATATTGTTACCTGGGGGTATGTAAATGGAGGCAACAGCTATTTTTTGTGTTTGTTTTTGTTAGAATATGCTCAACAAGGTATTAAGGTTGAAAGTAATTTGGTTACAAATATGCAAAATAAATAAGGAATAAAATAAAGCTTGCTTAAATGTAGAAATATAGTTTAGCAATATGTGATTAGCATCCATACTAAATGACTGTGACTTGGAAAATAAGGAATTCGCTTAATTGACATGTTTCCTACATAATTAGCAAGATTGTATGCATTTCACACTGTCAGCAAGAAAGTTGGCATCCTACAGACTTAGCAAAAATGTAAAAACCAGGATGTAAAGAATGGACAACAGGAAAAAAATCTGTAAATGTTTCTATCATATGACACTTAAGCAAGGAAGTTTGAATTGATAAAGATAATACCAGCATTATTTCTCTACAGGATGAAAACATATTTTTTCTGCAAACACCAGCAAACAGATGTTTTCATACAAAGACCAAAACAGAATACCAAGGAGAAGAACAGGATATAAAACCACTATAAAGAGACTATAGAAAATGAAATTGTTAGACGAGGTATTTTCTACATGAAAGTTATCATTTATGCTGAATGAGAAGTAAAAAGTGTTAAAGCTGCAACAGTAGTATGTGTGGTTTGTTATAAAAAGCTATTTATTAATTACTGCATCTGTGTATAAATGACAGTTTGGTGCTGCAAGTTTGTGTGGGCAACAAACTGTGAATGCAATGATAACTAGACTTTGATTTCAGCAGAATCCAGCCAGCAAGACCTTAGTGTCTTAAGAAGACTTTGGATCCATCACAGTAAGCTGCACCTTGATAATACATTTTTCAATTTTATTGGAAATTGACAATGAGAATTTTGGCTGGATGGAAGTCAGAGGTAGTGACTGAAAGAAGTTGAAGAGTGAGCTGGTTAAAGTACAGAATACAACACCTCCACCTTTCTTCTTAAGCCAATCATGGCGAGGATATTATAATCTGGCAGAAGTATTCCAGTATTAGATATATGAGGTTTAAGCCAAGTTTCAGTGAGGCAGAGGAAGTCAGGATTGTGTAAGGAAATCCAGGCATGGAAAGAAGAGGTTTTATTCATAATACCTTGAATGTTCGGAGATAGAATAGATAGAATTTTGGTGGGAGGATATGTGTGAGTTTGAGAAGAAGAACGTGGGGTAGAGAACTGAGGATGTGAGGGAAGAGAAGAGGTAGGATTAGGCCATGGGTTAGGATGAATGTCACCTGACAGTAATAGATTTAAGATGAGTAGTCTGAAATAAGTGAGATGATTTTATTGGTGGCAGTATTTTGATTTCATTTTGAGGAGGATTGTAATGGGAAGAATATCTTAAGTTTGTACAAGGTAGTGTTAGAATGTAAAATAGGGGTGGGGCTATAGGTAAGGTGTGGGTGGTAGAGAAACTGGATGGGGGTAGGTTGAAGTAAGTGTGTAAGTTTTGGGATTGAGTAGGTTCTAAGGTTAAGCAATTAAGACTAGTGGTGGGGGCTATGTGATATAGTCTTGAGTGGGATTAGTTGTAAGAATTATGGAGGAAGTGACTGATGATTGGAGGAAGTTGGGAAGTGGAGGGGATTGTTAGACATATATAGAAGTGATTGATGATCGGAGGAAGTTGGGAGGGGGAGAGTGGAGTGGTCAAAGAATATAGATTATAAAGCAAATGGGGGTGGTGGAAATGGGGGTAGGGTAGGGAAGCTGTGAGGCCGAGAGTACCAAGGGCAAATGGGGTAGGCAGACCCAAAAATGGCAGAGGGTAAGGTGAGTGAAATGAACAGTAATCAAAGTTGTTCAATTTATATGAGTTTGTACTAAAATGTTAATAAAATCATTTGCATGTGATACTGACAAAAAGAAAGAAAAAAGATGGGCAACAGTGAGGGAAAAACAAACAAAAAAGCAGTGGGAAGGAAGGTGATATAAGCACTGTAATAGCCCAAAAGGGTAGCGACTGAGAAGCTAAGCTTCTGTATAATTTGGGGGGGATAACTTGTACTACCATTAAGAAGATGAGAAGTAAGTGCTAATAAGAATTACAGAGGGAGTGGAACAGTAGAGAAATGTAAGAGTGTCTAGGATAGAGGGCAAGTAGGGAGCAGCCAGACAAGCTCAGTATGCATGCTGAAGTCTAAAATAGGAGATAAAAAATGGCAAGCAGATTGGAGATGTAGAATATATATATATATATATATATATATATATATATATATATATATATATATATATAAATATATATATATATATATGTGTGTGTGTGTGTGTGTGTGTGTGTATATATATATATATATATATATATATATATATATATATATATATACCGAGTAGAAAATCCAGGATCAAGTATTTAGATTATGGACCCATAGGAGGAATGTTCTTATTGAAAAACAAGAACTGTTTGCTCAGGAAAGGCTACTGGAAAGAAGCCGCTGAAGCACTTGTGTCTGTTCAGTGATGCAGGATTGTAAGTAGGTCTGTACAGGGTTGTGGTTAGAATCCTGCTGTAAGAGAAAAAAAATAAAGAGAGAAGATTTCAAGAGTCTGAAAGTACATTGGAGAGACAGCACATGTATGACATTGGGAGAAAGTAGGTATAATGTAGAGGAAGAATTTGTGTCAAAAAAGAAAAAAAATGAAAATAAGTCAGGGAAAAAAAAGAGAAAAGACAAATGGGAAGAAAGATAGAGAAAATAGAAATGATTTTGAAGGGAAGATGAGTGAATAAAAGGATAGGTAAAATGAAGAGAAAAATACAAAGGCTAAAATGTAAAACAATAACCAACTAATTAGAATCCTCTCTCACAATTCCTTAAGTACCTTGTCTCTGCTTATGATTGGAATATTTAGGGAAAGATTAACCATTATATGTAAATTGCTTAAATAAATCACATAATTTCTGGTTAAAGGCTTATTGCGCATGCTTATTGAACTGTTTCTTTCTGAAATCGGTATGCCTTGTTTGCTGTAGCATAGACTAGATTCAGGCCGGCTGGATCTAGCTTTGTTTGTATAACTTGTGCACTAATCCAGGCCATCTTTGTTGGAGAAGGTTTCTCTGTGCCCTAGTGGCAGGACTGTGCAGTTAGAACTTGTCTGATTGAAGACTGCTGGAACAGGGCTCAGTTTTGAGCTTTTTAACTGGTTAATTGGGTAAAGTGTTGTTTTGAGCAGCCTATCTGTCCCTGGAGGAATTTCATCCCAGAAGTTAGTAGTTTATTGGCCATTTTGCGCTAATTTTGATTGTATCTGCTCTATTTTCTGAAAAACAAAAAACAAACAAAAAAAAAAAAACAAAAAATATATACTTTTTCACACTTTTCTAAACTAGTATAGTCCAGTTTTCAGGTTATTGCTGAATCCAGGGCTGTGTTACAAGTTTCTGTGTTGCTCATACCTTACTTGGATAGAAGGAAGTTTCTCTGTTCACCTGTGAGAGAGGGGAGCTTTGAGCAGCCTATCTGTCTCTGGAGGAGTGGTTTCAGCCCAGAAGTTAGTAGTTTATTGGCCATGTTGGGCTAATTTTGATTGTATCTGCTCAATTTTCTGAAAAAAAATATATATATATATACTTTTGCACGCCTTTCCTGAACTAGTATAGTCCAGTTTTCAGGTTATTGCTGAATCTAGGGCTGTGTTACAAGTTTCTGTGTTACCCACACCTTACTTGGATAGAAGGAAGTTTCTGGGTTCACCTGTGAGAGAGGGGAGCTTTGAGCAGCCTATCTGTCCCTGGTGGAGTGGTTTCAGCCCAGAAGTTAGTAGTTTATCAGCTGTTTTGGGTAAATTTCTATCTCTTTCACTTCCCTGCTATAAAAACCGCATTTGTGCGGTTTTCTGCACCGGGCAGCGCCATTTAGCTAGAGTTAAACTATTCTCGGCTCCACTAAGTCTACTCTTCAATTTTTCCCTTGGAACTAGACAAACCTTCAACTTTAGCACTCAAACCATTCATTTCACAGTCAAGCACTTGTTTAAAACTCATAGCAAGCACTAATTAACCCTAGCACTAGACCCCCCTATACTGTCCAGAAGCACATGGCTCTCTATTCATCCCCAGCAGCCAATCAGAAAAACAGCTTACTCTACCTATTCAGGCATGTCCATAGGGAAGTTTCCGGTGTACTCTCCAGTCCATCTGGTGAATCTGGGCATTTTGAGGCAATTTTACAACTGCCTCATGTACACAGACAACCCTCTCCTCCTACCACCAAACACTAATATATGCGAGAGATGCAATTATACAGCCAAACTGGAGGCAAAGCTCTCTCAACCCAAGACTGTAACTGACAGTCAAGAGGAGAAGGGTAATACTTGCAACACACCACCAGTCACACACTGACCTAATAAACAACACTGGCAAATAACATACATGAATACACAAAAACATACTCTGAGGCTCTAAATAAAAATCTGCAAAAGCAACAGAGACCTCCAAAGCAGACATCCAAGCAACCTCCACACCCCATCACCAACCATGAAACACATACTTCAAATAATCAGTGTGCCACGCAATCCCAGCCCTTAATGCAAAATAACATACCCAACACACTAGTAATAGGCAACTCTATAGTCAGGCACACTGATGTCCCACTAACTAGGTTGGACAAGGAGAAGGTTACAGTTAGCTGCCTGTCGGGTGCCAGGATCTGCCACATAACACAAGCACTCAGGTCACTCCAGAACAAGTACAAATACAACTCTATCATTGTCCATGTTGGTGTGAATGACCTGATACTTACCTCCCTGGACTACATGAAAAGAGACATGGAAGAGCTCTCTGATCATGTAGCCCAGGCCAGTATGACCCTGACCCTGAGTAGCATCCTGCCCTCATCAAGAATGATGCCACAGTATAAAGAAAAAAATGATCAATTTCAACAATTGGCTACGTTTCTGGTGTCATTCAAAGGGGATCCAGTATCTGTCCATCTGGGATAACATGCTCAATAAACTACGTTGCTTCGCAAGAGATGGCTTGCACCTGTCACCCTTAAGCTTTTGAATACTGGCCATGGCTCTTGACACCCCCATAGTGTCTTTTTTAGGCAAGGCTCAAAATACAAACCCACCACCATAAATAGCACAAGTAACCAAAAACTGAGGGTAATGCTACTCAACTCCAGAAGTCTAAACCTCAAAATGCACACAGTTGAGGCACTCCTCAGTATGGAGAACATCGACATCTGTGCAGTAACAGAAACCTGGTTTATGGCTCCTGAGAGCACTCCAGCACTACTAGGCTATAACTCATACCATACCTTTCAGCCACAGAACCAGGACCAAAACACAAAAGGTGGGGGTGTATCCATATTCATCAAGGATACCCACACCTCCAGGTTAGTGGTGCAGCACAATGCATCAGAGATCATCCACGTGCAACTAACAACGGACAAAACTGCAATCCAAATTGTAACTTGATAAGATCACCTCCATAGCCCAGGACCCCCATTCTGCATTTCTGGAAAAACTGGGAAATATGAAGGTCCTACCAAACACCCTAATACCGGGTGATTTCAATTACCCAAACATAAACTGGGAGAACTACTCAAGTGGTGTTTGCCTTGCAAACACACAAGGCAGGTTTGAGTCTCACACTAACTCCCTTGTCCAAAGTTTCTTAGAATTTATAAACTCGAATGCCCTGGATCAACTGGTCAACACCCCCACCAGAGGGATCAACATACTGGACCTGGTCATCACCAACATGAGCAACCGGTGTTCCACACCGGAGGTCAACCCCTCGCTGGTTAGATCAGATCATGGACTAATCACTCTGGATATCCACATTCCACCCCCACCCCCAATCAAGGAAACCACCATGAAAAACTTTTCAAAAGCAAACTTCACATTACTTAAGACCGAGGTGGAAAGGTTCACAGCCCCCATGCTATAGGACAATGCTGTCCAAGCTGCTGAAACCTTTACAAAGGCACTCTATGAACATCTGCAGGAATGCATGGATCATGATATCCCAAGTAAAACCAAGACTCACTCCTCCAAGAAAAGGAAGCCAGTCTGTTGGACCCCTGCCATAAACAAGCTATACAACAGAAGGAGGAAACTAGTACAGAAAAGAGTAAAATCCCAAGAAGGAAAGGCATCCCTGATCAGTATCAGCAAGAAACTATGATCCCTCATTAAATCATCCAAGGCTAGTTTCAAAAGAAAAATTGCCAGCAACTCCAAAGATAACCATAAAGTGTTCTTTAGCTATGTCAAGAACCTAAGTGGAAACTCTCAGATCTGCTCTGAGTTAGTGCAGAATGGCACAAAATACACTGAACTGACTGATATTGTCAACATTCTGGCAGACAGGTTTAGTGCAAACTTCACCCCCCTCTCACGTCCTAAAGGGCCCATAACCATACCAGAAGAATGTAGGGCCCCATCAATCACTGACACACAGGTTAAAACAGCCCTATCCAAAGCCAAAAACACAGCTTCAATGGGACTGGACTGTGTCCCAGGCTGTGTCTTACAAGAGCTCCAAAATGAACTAACCCCTCACCTAAACAAACTATTCAAACTCAGCCTCTGTAGAGGCTATTTACCCACACAGTGTCGCACAGCAACAGTTATCCCACTCCACAAAGGTGGGGCCACAATGGACCCTGGGAACTATCGCCCTATAAGCTTGACTAGCCTGATCTGCAAGCCTATGGAACGCATCATCATGGAACTCATTAAAAGAGACATTAGGAAACTCCAAACCTTGGACCCTACCCAGTTTAGCTTGTTAAGGGCAGATCATGCCTCCTAAACCTGGTGGACTTCTTTGAGATGGTCACCAAGGTATTAGACGAGGGAAAGGAGGTCCACACAGCCTACCTAGACCTCGCAAAGGCTTTCAACACCATTCCCCATTCTAGTATTATAGAGAAGCTCACCAGCTTGAACATAAACCCCTATGTCACAAGATGGGTTGCCAAATAGCTCATGGATAGTACCCACAAGGTGAGAGTTGCAGGCTCTATGTCCGACTCTAAACCGGTTACAAGTGGCATCCCTCAGGGCTCAGTCCTAGGACTCCTCCTGTTCAGTATATACTTCTCAGAGGTACAGGCCAGCATAGGAGGACTATGGCTGACCAAGTTCCCAGATGACTGCAAACTAGGGGCCATAACTGACACTCCGGCTGATACAGACACCCTCCAGATGGGTCTCACTGAGACGGATACCTGGTGTCAAAATCATGGCCTCAAGCTAAATGCCAAATAGTGAATAGTCATCTCCTTTGGAAAAAACAAAGTACCCGCAAGCTACCACATAGGTGGTAGTCCCCTAAATACAGAAAATGTAATAAGGGATCTGGGAACCCAAGTAGATAGTAATCTCTCCTTTGATAATCATATTGCCAGGGTGGTTCAAAAATCCTGCTATGTGGCCCACCTAATCACAAAAGGGTTCACACCTAGAACAAAAGAGGCTATTGTGCCTCTCTACTCATCACTCATTAGACCCATCATAGAATACAATGCCCCATTTGGGATGTACCTTACAAGACACCTGCAACAGCTGTAAAGATGACAAAAGTACCTCACCAAGAGGATTACTGGCCTCAAACAGATGCCCTATGCAGCCCAACTCAAAAAACTCCAGCTGGACTTGGTTGCATACCGCTTACTCAGAGGTGATCTTTGCCTGACATACAAGGCCATGTCCAACCCAGAACTGATAGACATGCTCCACCTAAAAAAAAAAAAACAAATCCCGGAGAGCCACATGCTCTAGAGATATAAACCTCACCACAACGATAAATAGGACATGCTGGAGGGATAGATTCCTATCCCAGAGACTCCCCATGCATTGGAATACAATTCCAATATACATCAGGCAGAGCCCCTCACTAACTCTCTTCAAGAGAAACCTTGACGGGTGGATGGGAAACAGAAAATTTACCCCAGGGATCACTGCAGTGGATCTGCTGGACAATGGCACAGGGAACTAATGGCTCTTCTAGACAGAGGCACAGGGAACTAATCTAAGGGGGTGGCGAAAGCCAACACATTCTGACTTGGCTTATAAATGCCCTTGGGCAGATAGCCTAGTACTTACCTATGAACCTATATCAATACTGATGTTGCCTACATTTTAAACATACACTCAGTGCTCATCTGCCTGCATGTTTTCATCTCTGTTTTTAAATAAAAACAGAATGTTTGGAACATAAAGACACCAGGTCCTTTTTCTTGAAATATTTCAATCTAATTTTATGCAAACTATTATTTATGCCCTAATCATGACTAAAACTTTTGGCCATCGCTTGGCACCAGCTAACTCTAACTACTACTGACTGTTGTGTCAGGACCTCAGTTCCACAAAATGAAGTCCCTCTTCATACAGATAGAGAAGGAAATAAGGAAACCTACTTAGTGCGACTGTATACACAGATTCAGTTTTGGCTTTGATAGACTTTATTATCATGTCACTACAGGGATGATGGCATTGGTTTCCTGTGAGCAGCATGCCTGACTCACCTGTGACTGCCCTTGGCACAGCATTCCAGGCCTCAGTTCTATATTGTTGACCCTCATGTCTCTCCTCCAATTGCCATTGGCTATGGTCACAGTAGACGAGGTAGCAAGTTATTTTTGAACCCTCCATACACAACACCCCCGTGCCCTTAAAACTGCTGTTCCTTCATTCTTGCAGTAGATGCTTGTTGTCATACAATGTGCAGATAAGTACTGCTGGAATTTTGTGACCAAACCCATAATATATTTTACCAACTGCATTATAAAATAGGGTAATTCAATTCTGCAAAGAAAATATCAGTAAACACCAAAAGCAAAATCTAGCAAGGCTAGACTTTCCACTGTGTGACTGCTTAAACATCTTGTATTAGCGGCAACAGGGGATATATGCAAATTACCCATTAAGGACATCAGGAGTTTCAGCTATATGGCAATTCTGAATGTCCATGACTTTTTTTTTTTTTTTAAGTCTATTAATGGACAAATTCAGGCCAATTAAGCCACAGCCCACTTGCTGTGGACATGCATGTTTCAGCCTTCTTATGGCATCATCAGCACAGCATAAGTGGAAAGTTTGGCTTACCCTTAGAAACACAGGGTTGGTGTATCCATCTGATATTCATAATCATTAGGGTGTCTGCAAAATATCCCACCAACAAACTAAAACAACGAGTAAAAAGGTTACACAGAAAAAACAATCAGTAAAAACCAAAAGATAAATCTGGCAGGGCTAGACTTTCCACTGTGTGAGTCCTTAAACCTCTTCTATTAGAAAATGTCTGTACTATATATTCCAAAACCTGTACAATGTACCCTAAAGTGTGAAACCTGGCCGCTCTGTCCCTGCTTCTAAGACATGAATACAATATGCACTGTAATGACTTCATTTTAAATAGGATGGTATAGAATTGCACATACTCTTCTGAGTCCTAGAGAGACCTTTGCTTATATAGTTATCCCCACAGATGGCTAGGCTTGTGCATGATGATGTGTACAACTCAATACAATGTTTGGCCAGTAAACTATCCTTCACTTCTAGTCCTTTATAGGCAGAGAACTAACATAGCAAAAACTGGTATTAAGGATATAACCTACTAGAAAAAGTATCAGTGGTTTAGTGGTGAGGTACTTGTTACTATGAGCTAGCTTGCAGATAAAAACAAAACCAGAGCAGTTTACCATTTATAAAAAGATCTGTAATCATTGCAGACTGCATCTCAAAAATGTCAATGGTAAATGGTGGGTCAAACAGCAACTCAGATTCAGCTTACTTAATTTTGAATAAATTCTTTCAGTTGAAATACTAATGTAATTGTCCATTTTGGTTCACATTTTTTTCTTTCATTTCCATTCACTGTTAGACAAGAAGTGAGATCTCATTGTAATTTCACATCATTCAAAGTATTTCAAGATGACTCGATTTATAATGGAGTGGAAGCTACTTATTAGGTAAACATGAATGCCTGCTTAACCAAACATCATCTAACAAGGGTGATAATCAGTATTTCAACTTTCAAGGCTAGCACTGCTGCGGTAATCTGACTAAATTATGGCCTTACAAATTATCAAATCATTCAGATGGCACGTGAAACTGAGTTTCTACAGAGCTGCTTGAGGCATGTGAACAAAATGAACCAGTAGTATAGCATGCAACCTTTGCACTTTGTGCTGATAGACACATCTTTGCTGTGCCTTTTAAAATTCACTCTGTGACTATGCATGCCCATTAGAAAAATGAACACACACAGCTGTTATCTAAAAGCATTATTTTGTTAGTAACATAATTTCCTTTAACAAACTGCCTCTGAGCCCAACCAATTCAATAGTAAACTAGGAATGGTTCCAGAGATGCCATTAAGCTTGATTCCTGACATGGCTCATATGGTTAGCTGATCATCAGCTCAAAGGCAATAAAACAGATTTTGAGATGTATAGTACAGTACTAGATTTTTCCAGAGAATGAAACAACATTTTCTTTGCTTTATCTGCCAGATAAGATTGATATTCAGTTGTTTGATATTTTTGTTTTGAGCTGTAAAGAGTTTGTCAAAATTAGTGTTTTGTGACATGTATTATATAACATGCAGTTTTTCTTTTTCAGGTCTGAATTGCTCAATTGTTTATAACTTTTTGAATATACATTTTACATAAAACATTATTAAATAGGAAGATATGCTAGCAGTTGCTACGTAAATTTCACTTTAACAATTAACATAGTATATTAAACTACTTAAACAATTATATTTGATTGAATAATGTAGAGTTTGTATATATGCTTTGGATTACTTAAACACAACTGTCTTTACTTAGAAATGTTAATACTGAATATGTGAGGGAAACACTTACTAATCTTATCTTATTAATTCAAGCATGATGTATCACCAGGATATATTTTTTCTAAGTGTACAATTCATCCATTTATTCAATCATCCTCTGATACCCACATTATCCATTTCATGGTCAGGAAGGAGGCAGAGCCTGTTCTATCACTAGTACAAGGCAGATGACCTCATCCTGGAGGTGATCCTACCTTATTAATGGATGTGCAGAGATATACTAACTGTCACGTATCACACATACAGACACATTTGCAGACAATTTGGTGGTTTGCTAATAAACCTATGAGATATCTTTGGGATGTGGGAGGAAAGTGGCCAACTCAGTGAAAACAAACGCAGACACTGTGGGGGCAAGCAGAATATAAACAAAGGGCAACACAGCTATTGGCAAAACTGGAGAACCATGTACAATGAGGTAGCAATGCCTACATATAAATGATCTACATGAAAATCAGACAACAGGCAGATGCCACATTGAAAACAATGCAGGTGAAAAAGAGATGAGTTATCTCATTCCACACAGCCATAGTAGCAGGATTTCTTTTAACTTATATTCTAGGTAACATACCTTAAGGTAGCATGAAAGGGCAACACCTGCCAGAGACAAAATTATGCTTTAACTATGAGCAAGCCTGTTTTTCAAGGTGTATGACTCAAAACGATTTGCTTCCCAGATTTTCCTTCTTATGTTAATATGCTGTCATTGGAAGATTTGCACAACTTCATTGCTAGCAACAATCTGCACAGTCTAAACCACAAATCACGTAGCAAACACCGTTAATAAATGGATAACGAATACCAGATGATCAACCAAATGAAGCGATGAATGAATGAATATAATAAATTCTCATCTTCAGTGCAATTATAAAGCACTCAGTAAATAAAAGACAACCTTTGATAAGCCAACAGGTGTACCCTCAGGGAAGCATGGGCGCATGCTTCTTTACACCATAAACACTGGCTTTTTTGACACAGGTAGTCAGACAGTAGACCTAACTGTGGATAAGCAAAACATTTGGCATAAGACTTATCTCACAGCAGGGAGACATTAGTCACTACAGGAAATGGAGGTTATCAGCATTACAAAATAGCTACAAAGATTTTTATAAATATGCATTTGCAGTAGCTTAGTAGATGCTATTTTAGTAATCTACTGTTGTGTTAATGGAATTGTATAATAATATGTCTACCCACTTGTACTATGTAGCGATGCCTTTTATAAAATCAGAAGTGTTAAACTGCTTAAGTACAATTTCATAATTTGCAAGTTGTTAAAACTAATACAATACTTATACACCACTTTTTAAACTACTTTGAATATGGTGCACATGCTCATATAGTCTGTTGGTAATGTAAAACATGAAAATAATATGTAGCTTTCTATTCAATCAGCTGACACTGTAAAAACTAACATCTATAAAATTTAAAAGGTCACTGCTCTGGCCATAAGTCTCATATAATTTAAACTTACTTTCCAATCTACTAGTGACCTTTTAGCTGTACTTGCTCTGAATATGCATTTATTTTTGCCACCATCTTTAGTAGACTGCTGTCTTTCACCCTGTACCATAGTACTCAAAGTTTGTTTTTCATTACACAACTTCTCTATGACATGACTAATAATGGCTGAACATTTCTATCTCGGTTTAATTTCTCCACGTCTTTTGGGATTCAAATACCATGATCAGAATGGACCATATTCCTAAGTCAATGTATGATTAAAGCTCAGAAAATTAGTATTGTTTCAATCTTTGATGTTAGCAAAAGTGCTCTTCATAGCACTCACAATGTGCCCAGAACTGAATCCTTTTGTAATTCATATGGAGTTACATATACTGGTAGCATTTCAAAATATCACTGTAAATTGTTTTTTTATGAGACCCATTGCGCCTACTATCAGAACTGTGTGGGCATCTTTCTTCCACATTGCCCTCATTTCTGGATATATCCTGATATTTTATGATTTAGTGTCTCTCTGTACATAAGACACTGTAATCAATGGGTGCAGCAATTTCAATGATCAATGCTATTTTTGTCTCCTTTTCATGGACTACTATATCAACATTAAGAGTTTACATCTGTGACTTCAAACATTAACTCATAGATGCAAGTTTCATGTTTCCATAAACAAAAGTATCTAGTGGTCTTAAAATGTTCACTACCATGGGTGAGGTGGGTAACAAGATGGCTTCCAGCAGTTCTGACAACATAAATCTGTAGTCAGAATGAATGAAAGAATTGGGTCTGTTATGCATAAGGATACAGGAAATAACAAATCACATTCTAATGACAAGAACAAGTCTTGTTCTTTTCCATACCTTCTAACTTGGGGCATCATGAACCTCTTAATATTCTACCTTGCATTCAGCTGGTGTGGAACTTAACTCCTTAACATTCATTTATGTTTGGTCCATCATATACCATTGTGTCTGTAAGAGGTTTTCTTAAGAATGATGGATGATAAAATGAGTTGGTCAGTATATTACCTAATGACAGACATTGGTGACATTAGTTAAAACCATATACATGCACAGTATATACATATATATATATATATATATATATATATATATATATATATATATATATATATATATATATATATATATACATATATATATATATATATATATAAAGAATGGAACTGCTTTAGTAAATATATGGGGCAGTCTTGTTAGGTATATATAGGACAATGAGTCATTCTAAGGCCAAATGTTATGTCTCATCCAGTACTGTTTTTCGCAGGTTACTAACAAATGTTATTATACTGTCTTTTTTGGTATTGCTAAAAATCTATTGATGTAACCTTGTAGTTGCATTAATCGACTAAAATCACACATTTTATTCTCTCATGCCTAATATTTTCTTCTGATTCTTCTTGATTTTGAGTTTCGTCCTACATAGTCTAATTCCATAGGCCCAAAATATGTTTGGTCAAATATGTCATTCGCATCTTAACCTCTAGATCGCATTTCCTCAGCACTAGGTAACTACTAACTAATTTTACCATCTTTCAATAAGGGTTTGAGGGGGCCAGAGCAGGGATGAATTTTTATGGCTTCGCATCCATTCATCCAGACTGAGTCTGGAGACAGTCAGAGAGATATTATGCTTTACATTTAAGGGCAGTTTATTACATAAAAGATGGAACATTTGAGAGAGAGAGATATTTATCTAAACACCAGGTCTTGTAGTGTCAGTATAGTTCCTTCAAGTGTGTTTCTAACATGTTGTTTGCTTTGTGGATGTGTAGGAAATTGCACAAGACAAGATCCTTCGAGGTTTTGTAGGTGAGGCAAAGATTCCCCAAAAAGTCTGCTTGAAACAGAGAAGAGTTGAAGTGCTTTATGACTGTCTGTGTAGCACATAGAAGACATGCCCATGATTTTCTTTGTGCTGAAATGCTAGGGAGCTGAATCACGTTTACATAAGTACAAACCAAAAAGGTCATTATATTCTATTGTAAATCTCATAAAAGAAAAGTAGAGAGGTACTTACATTCACTTGTCTTAAAATATATATAACACTGGTAATCAGTCTGTCTAGTGAAAATGTTTCTTAATGGCACAGATACATGGTGTTAAAAATGTATTTTATTGTAATGGAAGTACCCAGGTCACTAATTGCTGTTTTGATTTCCAAAGTAGTATCATCTATGTGGTGTTTGTTTGGCTGCCCATTGTTTGCATTTTTTTTGCATGTTTTGACATTTAGCATAAGGCAGAGGTCCTACCAGAATCTGAGAGTCAAATGGAGAGTTTATAATGGCTCTAAGTTTGCAGTTACCTCTAAACTGGATCAGGCACAGGCTGATGACCTCAATTTTAACGTCTTTTGAAGTCACTACTAAAGAAAAGTGGCCCAAGAACTTAAATCCTGAGGGATGCTACAAGTCATGACCCTTTTCAATGACAGTGTACCTCCAGTACTAATAGATTTCATTGCGTTAGTAAGCCAGTTTACTATCCACTACATTGCATAAGCATTTGCATTTTGATTAGCTGATACATAATAGCAGAATGTTGTATGATACCAATGATTAAAGTAAACAGTGTATAGCAATTTTACTTCATCTGATGCATTGGTGCCTTGTACAAAATAAGTCCACTTAGTTTAGGAGGCAGAATCTTCCTTTAATTAATACAAACTGATTTAGGTCAAGTGCAGACTACTAACGTCCTTGTCAATAAGGCATATATAATGGTGCACTCCAATGCTTTACAGATCAGACTGGATAAACTAGTTCTATAATCATTAGGATCATTGTTGGGTATTCCCTTGTAGAGTGGGCTAGCTGCAGCAGTTCTCCACACCTAAGACATGAACCAAGTGAATAGACAGAAACTGGACAGGTTCGGTAGTGAGAGGAAATCTGTAGTTAGTGTTTGTGCCCTTGGATAGTGCCTTCAGACTCAATCTGAGCTAATCATAGGGGCTGTCTTGGCATTCTGATATAATGATGAATGTTAGGAAAATATAAAATTATCTGCTAATATGTTGAACATGCTCCATCTAAGTAAAACCAAATCTACTCGAGCTACACGCTCTGGGGATATAAACCTCAGCACAACAATGAATAGAACATGCTGGAGGGATAGATTCCCTTCGCAAAGACTTCCCTTGCTATGGAACAAGGTCCCAATCTGCATAAGACAAAGCCCCTCACTATCACTCTTCAAGAGGAACCTTGACGAGTGGATGTGTAACAGAAAGTTCACACCAGGGATCATACCAACAGCTCTACTAGATAGGGGCCAAGGGTACTAGCTGCTAGATCAAGGGCCTAGGGAACTAACCAAAGGGGCAGTGAATACCACACAATGTGGCTGGGCTAATATATGCCTTTGGGCAGATAGCCCAGTACATACCTATGAACCTATGTTATGTTGGCTGTATCACCTGAGGATGAGTATGAGGTGTTATATACTAGCTATCACCTGAGGATGAGTATGAGGTGTTATATACTAGCTATCCCCTTAGGATGAGTATGAAGTGTTATATACTAGCTATCACCTGAGGATGAGTATGAGGTGTTATATACTATCACCTGAGGACAAGTATGAGGTGTTATATACTAGCTGTCACCTGAGGACGAGTATGAGGTGTTATATACTAGCTATCCCCTGAGGACGAGTATGAGGTGTTATATACTAGCTGTCACCTGAGGACGAGTATGAGGTGTTATATACTAGCTATCCCCTGAGGATGAGTATGAGGTGTAATATACTAGCTATCACCTGAGGATGAGTATGAGGTGTTATATACTAGCTATCCCCTGAGGACGAGTATGAGGTGTTATATACTAGCTGTCACCTGAGGATGAGTATGAAGTGTTACATACTAGCTATCACCTGAGGACGAGTATGAGTTGTTATATACTAGCTGTCACCTGAGGATGAGTATGAAGTGTTATATACTAGCTATCACCTGAGGACGAGTATGAGGTGTTATATACTAGCTGTCACCTGAGGATGAGTATGAAGTGTTATATACTAGCTATCACCTGAGGATGAGTATGAGGTGTTATATACTAGCTGTCACCTGAGGACGAGTATGAGGTGTTATATACTAGCTATCACCTGAGGATGAGTATGAGATGTTATATACTAGCTATCACCTGAGGACGAGTATGAGGTGTTATATACTAGCTGTCACCTGAGGACGAGTATGAGGTGTTATATACTAGCTATCACCTGAGGACAAGTATGAGGTGTTATATACTAGCTATCACCTGAGGATGAGTATGAGGTGTTATATACTAGCTATCACTTGAGGACGAGTATGAGGTGTTATATACTAGTTATCCCCTGAGGATGAGTATGAGGTGTTATATACTAGCTGTCACCTGAGGATGAGTATGAGATGTTATATACTAGCTATCATCTGAGGACGAGTATGAGGTGTTATATACTAGCTATTACCTGAGGACGAGTATGAGGTGTTATATACTAGCTATCCCCTGAGGACGAGTATGAGGTGTTATATACTAGCTATCCCCTGAGGATGAGTATGAGGTGTTATATACTAGCTATCCCCTGAGGATGAGTATGAGGTGTTATATACTAGCTGTCACCTGAGGATGAGTATGAGGTGTTATATACTAGCTATCACCTGAGGACGAGTATGAGGTGTTATATACTAGCTATCACCTGAGGACGAGTATGAGGTGTTATATACTAGCTGTCACCTGAGGATGAGTATGAAGTGTTATATACTAGCTATCACCTGAGGACGAGTATGAGGTGTTACATACTAGCTGTCACCTGAGGATGAGTATGAGGTGTTATATACTAGCTATCACCTGAGGATGAGTATGAAGTGTTATATACTAGCTATCACCTGAGGATGAGTATGAGGCATTATATACTATCACCCAAGGATGAGTATGAAGTGTTATATACTAGCTATCACCTGAGGACGAGTATGAGGTGTTATATACTAGCTATCCCCTAAGGACGAGTATGAGGTGTTATATACTATCTATCCCCTGAGGACGAGTATGAGGTGTTATAGACTAGTTGTCACCTGAGGATGAGTATGAGATGTTATATACAAGCTATCACCTGAGGATGAGTATGAGGTGTTATATAGTAGCTATCACCTGAGGATGAATATGAGGTGTTAAATACTAGCTATCCCCTAAGGACGAGTATGAAGTGTTATATACTAGCTATCACCTGAGGACAAGTATGAGGCATTATATACTATCACCCGAGGACGAGTATGAGGAGTTATATACTAGCTGTCACCTGAGGACGAGTATGAGGTGTTATATACTAGCTATCACCTGAGGATGAGTATGAAGTGTTATATACTAGCTGTGACCTGAGGACGAGTATGAGATGTTATATACTAGCACAGTGCAATGCTGGGAATTGCTTCTGATATTTATGACATAGTTGATAAAGGCCTTGTGGTTGCTCTTTACATGGATGGCAGTTTTCACTTCATACTTATTATTGGAGGATTTCATTGTGTTTCTAACCTTTTTGTTTATATTTTAGAGTTCACCTCTAGAGGTTAACATATTTCATTTTTTCTTGTATATAGTAAGTTTCTCTTTTTTTTGTGGTTTAGCTTGTTTATACTGTGGTTCCACCATATGGGTTTATTTCTGAACTTATCATGGTATTTGTGTCGGTGGAGAGTGGTGCAAAAATTTAGGTGAGGATAAAAAACATCCATGAATGTTATGATGTGTGATACTAAATCAAGGGTGTGATTAAATTTCATCAGGTCATTAGCTAGCTGTAATTTATTTGCTCCTGAATAATCTGTACAGGCGGTGGTTAGATTTTCCAATGATGGTGAGGACTTGAGCCAATATTTTTGAGATCCTTATGGGATGAGAACTAGTTGGTTTAAGGAAATAGTATTTGTGAAATCTAGGAAGAAATATGCATACATTTTTGTGGTAGTGTGAGTTTCCCAGTTAATGGAAGGATAAATGAAATCCCCCAGTAGAATAATATTTGTTTAAATGGAGAGGGATTCAATTTCTTTATTTTTGGATGCGTGTTGGGTAGAGCCTTGGGTAGGCTAAGGCTGGTCCGGTAGACTCAGTGAATGAGGACAGGAGCTGGTCCAAGCTGACAGTCAGTTGTGGGGAGTAAAAAAAAAAGACCATCTTCATGCCAACTTCAGAAACATATTCTGAGAGCTCTGTAATGCCGGTCTTTATACGGTCCAAGGAAGTGTGCCTCAAGTCTTATTCTTTCTCCAAAAGAAACAGCATTGTGGCCCAGTAATTTACCCTGATTTCATAGCCATGTCCTGGTCATGTTGCCATCATTTGCAGGGACTGAGTCATCTCCATAGCCAGGTGGTAGATATGGGCATCCTGAGACAATGTAGCAATTGACTCATGTTCACATACAACCACTTAATCCTTAAAGGAAAAACACAGTATATGATATATGCACATACACAGTTTCACTGGAGGCAAAACTCCTACATATAAACAAGACTGTCAAGAAGACACACACTACACACATAACACATGGTGTCCACCACACATACAGACCAACCTATGCTGAGGCAATAAAAAGCAATCTTCCCAAACCTCAAAGATCTCCTAAGCCTATAAACGGCAATGTCTATCCTCAGCAAACTCTAATGCACACACCAAAAGAAACGTCACATATTATGCCCAAATGCAATGGAACCACAAGAGCAAAGCCCATAAGTCGAGTGAACACATTACCCAGGGCTGTTGTCATAGGAGACTACATTGTATGACACACACATGCCCCACTTACCAGAATGAACAAGGAGAAGGTAGTAGCTTGTTGCTTATAAGGATCAAGGGTCTGCCAAGTTACATATCCACTCAAGACATAGCACCACATGTACAAGCATGATTCTACCATCATCACTGTGGGTGTTAATGACTTGAGAAGTACCTACTTGGACTTTATGATGAGAGACATTGTTGATCTCTCTGAACATTTGTCTCAAGCAGTTGTGTGCCTTGCATTGAGCAGCATTCCACCTTGACTAAGGATGATGTCACAGTATGAACAAAAGGTGATTGACTTCAATAATTGGCTTAGTTTCTGGTGTTTTCCAGGGGGATCCAATTTTTGTCAGCATGGAAGGTCATAATTAACAAATCATTTTGCTTTGCAAAGGATGGTCTGTACCTGTCTCCCTCAGGCTTGCTAGTGTTGGCTAAAACTTTATCCACCCCCTTAGAGCCTTTTTATGCAGTGCCAAATTGACAAACCTACTGGCATAGCAAATAAAACCCAAAGACACCTAAATGTGTTACTGCTCAATGCTAGGAGCCTAAATAAGAAACTCTGTGCCCAACAACATTTCCTCTCTGTGGAAATTATAGACATCTGTGCAGTTAAAGAAACATGATTTAAATCCACAGAGTGTACTCATCTGTGCAAAGTTACAGTGCCTTCCACACATTTAGACCATCAGCTGCTGCACAAAGTCAAAAGGTGTTGGAATCTAAATCTATATTAGCAACAATCATAACTCTACTTTGGTTTAACAGGACAATGCCCTGGAATTTATCCATGTGCAAATCACCACAGACAAAATCTTATACCATACCATATCCTAACAAGCTGTAGATCACCTTCCATGTCCCTAAAATCCCATAGATCATACAGAGACCTACTGGAGGCACTTACCATTAAACCAAATACCCTACTTAAGGGAGATTTCAACTACCCCTCTACAGACTTGGAAACATACACTGTCTCATACTCACAAGCAAAATGATTCCTGGAAAACATATACCCTTGACCAGAGTATGTGTCCACCAACCAGAGGTTCAAACATACTGGATCTGGTACTTACCAATATGGGAGACAGCTGCACTCCCTAGTGTCCCATCCCTACTGGTGACATCAGAACATAAAGCTGTGTCCTTCAAAATAAAAATCAACTCAGTAACCCCAGAAAATCTATTCCAAAGTAAACTGTATCCTATTTAGTGACAGTTTGCCAAAATTCAATGCCCTCTCATTCACAGGTTGTTCACAGACACTCTGTACAACCATCTAAATGTCTGTATAGAGGCTGCTCTACCTACTAGAAGTAAAACAAAAAAAAACTCTAAAAACAAAAACAAACCAAAAAAAAAAAAAACTGGTAGAATCTCATCCTTAATATAGTATACAAGAAAAGGAAAAAAGTAATGGCTAAAATCAGGAAGTAATACTCCCATAATGATAGAAGCTTTCTTTTTAAAGTAAACTGAAAACTAAGAGGACTAAGAAGTCCAACAAGGCCAGTTATGAGGACAAAATAACCTTACAGGCTAATGACAAGCACAAGACCTCCTACAGCTATGTCCAAAACCTCAAAGACAGCAAACATCTGTGTGCCAACCTGGTAGTCAGTGGTGCTACCTTCACTGAGCACAGACATGGTGAACTTGCTGGCTGAAAATTTCAGCTCAAACTTCACTCCCCACTCCCCTTTCTCTCCCCTCATGAAATACTTACTATCATAAACCCCCAACTATTAACTGGGAGCATGTTGTGATGGCACTCACTAAGGACAAAAACACAGCCTCAGTGGGTGCTGAAAATATCAGGGGATGCCTCCTAAAAAGCTTGAAATATGACTTATCAGGACCACCCAAGTTACTTTTCAACTATAGCCTCAAAACAGGCTTTCTACCATGAGAATGGAAGACAGCAATAGTTATCCCACTTCATGATGGTGGACCATCAATTAGCCCCAGAAACTACACACCTATTAGTTTGATTAGTCTAATATGCAAAACTATGGAAGATATCATCATGAAAATTATCAACAAAGACATAGACAACCTTCAGACACTGGACCCAACCTAGTTTGGCTTTGTCAATAGAAGGTCATGCCTACCATACCTGGTGGACTTCTTTAAGAAGGTCACCATGGCAATGGATGAGGGGAAAACAGTGCAAACCACCTACCTGAACTTGGCTAAGATGTTTGATACAATACCCAAATCAGGTATAGTTTACAAACTCACTGAACTTGGCATAAACCACCTATATAACTGTCTGGATTGCCAGCTGGCTCACAGACAAGAACCAGAAAGTCAGTATTGTTGATACCACCTCCAGCAAGAGACAGGCCACCAGAGGAGTACACCAGAGCTCCATGCTAGAACTGCTTCTATTTGGCATGTACTTCTTGGAGGTAAAGGCTAATGTCATGGGCCTTTGGCAAACCAAGTTTACAGACAGCTGGAAACTTGAAGCTATCATATATTCCCTATGACACGAACATCTTACAATTATTTATTTTATTTATTTCTTTTATTTTACATTTGTTAACTGGATTAGTCTAACTGAGCTTTTGGCTCATTTTCAGCAGAGGTCCAGGGAGAAAAGCTCCTCAGTGAATAGAAATTAACAAAAATCAGTTATAGTCAGCAAAAGATTATGTTAGACAATAGGTCTAACACAGACAAATGACTGGTGCCAAAGTCGCAGAGTAAAACTCAATTAAGATAAATATATTATAGTGCCTCCAGGGAAAACTGCCACCCAGGCTATTTACTCCATTGATAAGACATTCTTAAGAGTTGACCTGGCAGTCAGGGATCCGTGAACATATGTAGACAGTAATCTGGCTTCTAACCAATATGAGGAAAATCGTTATATGCTGCCCAACTTATAAGCATGGCATCCAGGTTCAAGGAAGTCAAAGTTCCTCTTTATTCAGCCTTTATCAGACCCATCATTGAGTATAATGTACCCTTCCGCATGCACTTGACCAGATATATGCAACAATTGGAATGGTCATAAAGGTTCCTTACCAGTAGAATCCAGGGTATAAACACACTGTCATATATGCGTTTATATTACCTCGTCAAAATTTTACTGCATCGAAGCAATAAATGTCGAACACAATTGATCGATGCAGTAAAATATCGAACAAGTATAAAAAAAATTAAAGGGCGTAGGCAGGGGGGGGGGCAAGCACCACTGCACCCCCAGACCCCCCACTACTTAAATATATAAACTCTGAGACCGCAATACATTGAGGTAAATGGAAATCTCCCCCTATGGAGATTTCCGTTTACCTGGCCGATATTCTTCGCTTTCGATACTGTCATGCCGACAATATCAGATTCGATATTGTCAGCTTGCGACAATACAATATAGACCCGTCATATACAGATCGCTTTAAAGCCTTATCTCTATACTCTGTATTTTAAAGGTTACTGAGATGCGATCTATGCCTGTTATATAAGGCATTCTTGGATCCAGTTCTATTGAACCTTTTGCACATCTGCAAAATGAACAGCATCAGAACCACTAGATCTAAGAAATTAAATTTTGCTTGTGACATAAATAAAACATGTTGGTGGGATTGATATGTTTCTGAGAGGATACCTATGCTCTGACACTGGGTCCCTATCCATCTGAAGCAAAGTCCATCCCTAACACTATTTTAAGTGTAATCTTGACTAATGGATAAGAAATTGGAAATTTATCCTGAGTCTGGCCCTTATGTCTCTGACAGCCAAAAGCAGACAGTGTCCAAACAAACATACTACCCCACATAACCTCTAGAAGCTTCTTAACTTCATACCTCTTAACTGTCCATACTTTTGTAGACCGTCCAGATTTTTGCATCATATTTTTGGTCTAGTCTTCATAAAAATATGAGGTTTTCTGGGAAATCATCAGGATGATCTAAGGACTGAAGTCACTAAATAGTGACATACGTTTGAGTTTCAGGCTTTAAATCCTTCAGAAAATGTATGTTAATGCAAACCCTGTTACTCTAGCAACATTCCAAGATTATAAGAGCAATATTTAAAATATGTCCCTATTTTTGGGCCTTTGTCCCTCCATTTTATCAGGATTTGTCCAGATTTCTTGCACTAAGAGGTAGAGAGCTATGACTAACATACCCTCTCCTATTAAATGTCCATGACACATAGGGAGACAATTGGGTCGGATTGCACAGCTAGGCCTGTAAAGGCTCTTGGTGGTTGTTAGCCTAGTTTAAACCTATGAAGCTATTCTGAGCCCTGCAGTGTTGTAATGTACTTGTCTAATTGGTGATCTAGGATTTAGTGTGATTTAGCTCTTCTGGAAGCAAGTTCCTTCATTAGATATCCAGCTTCAGGTCACCTCTGTGGCATAAATGAAAGGTGCTCTGCCTAAAATCCGGGAGACCAGAGTTTAGTTAGCTGCTCTGGTACTGGAGGATGGGGTTATAGAAGGGAAAGGAATAAAGGGACTATGCCGCCTTGCCTCACCCTGGGGGGGGGGGGTACTGCATTCTAGGGAGGAGTGTAGCTGCTGTGTTCCCTGATATCTAGAGAGCACAGCATAGTGCACACTAGGTCAGAAGGAGTGAGGCCACACATCAGGCAATATGCTGAACCATGAAGGTGGGCTACTGTCTCATGTTCCACATTACACACTTTGAGGCTAGGGCTTAAGACAGGCATGTTACCACAGACATCAGAAAGTTCCACTCATAAGCCCCATTGTCCAGAAGTGAGCCAGGAAGGGAAACACGGGCAGTTAGATCAAAATTCCATCAGCCTGCAGTATAACACTGTTCCTGGTCAATTCAACTCCATATCCTGGCATTCAGTGGGAATAAATAGGCCAAATACATGGCAAAGAAGGACAGCCATTGGTCAGAAAAAATGTGCGTGTGTCTTTGTGTGAGTTAGAGACAAAAAAAAAACATATCCAACCTCTCCCACACATTCTGTTCTGGATTGTAAACCTCAATCATTCTATCTCATACTCACCATCTTGAAACAGGTGAGGATTTATTTACCTTGTATCACTTTTCCTTAATGTTTCTACATTCTCCAGCAGGAAGATCACTAGCTGAAACTGACTTGACTGGGAAATAGTCAGGGCTTTATGCCAGCACTGGCTAATATTTCCCTGTATTATATTTTGTTTTAAGGAAACACATTCTGACCCAATTTTTGTTGAGCTCACTCATACAGTTGAAGGTACCACGAACTTTTTTTATTCCAACTTGTGAATGCTTATGAGTTCAAATAGTTTGTCATAAGCAATGCAAAAGATCAAAAGGATGCAAAAAGAGAAAGGTCAGTCATAGACCGGGGACATATGGTGACTTTCTGGTTATGCTCCCTTGTAGCCCTTAAAAGCATAAGATGTTCAGCATAAAAAATAATCTGTTCCCTCTGCTAGAGACAAGTGGTTTTATGGATACCTAAAAAGCTGTGCCATCATTGCTCTAATATCTACTAGAGACACTGAAAAGTGAGGAATCTTGTCTAAATGAAGTTCCTTTATTTGAAGTATTGCCAGAATTTTGTATTAAATTACATCTAATAAATACTTAATATTTGTTAATTAGTAATTTTATTTTCTAGGGTAGCTCACATTTTACAAGCAATTTTAGGAATAGCATGGCACAGTCTGCTTGTACAAAGTTTTCTTTTATAATTAGGATGATATGTAGCATTACTTAAGGGTGGCCATAGTGGTGCAGTGGTTAGCATTGCCACCTCACAGCAAGAGGTTCTCTGGTTTGAGTCTTGGCTGGGGTGCCTTCTGTGTGGAGTCTGCATGGCTTCCCTGTAGTCATGTAGGTTTCTTCTGGGTGCTCCAGCTTCCTCCCACATCCGAAAGACATGCTGTAGGTGGATTGACACTCTAAATTAGCCCTGTGCCTTCTGTGGAAGGTTGGGTGTTGGGCTGGCAACTCAACACTGTAAAACTCCACTACCAATCATTCAGTTGATCATTGCTCCTCTGTGGCAACTCTTAATGGGAAAGGCTGAAAGGAAAAGATGATGGAGCATTACTTACAACTAAATGAATGTAATGAACTGAAACACAAGTCATGTATACTGAAGTTTGGCCATAAGGATTTTGTTTGTCAAGTCAACTCACGACTCACATGCATCTACGACACTGTCATGATCATTTAGTATTTAAAAACAGAGAAATCTGTGAGGCACTGATCTGGTATCCCATCCTGCGGCCTCATCAGTGTATAAGACAAAGTAAAGGATTCAGAATAGGGATAATTTCATAATGTCAGATCCTGGCTGAAGCTAACAGCAAAACTTGGCAAAAATAAAAATAATAATAAATAAAGTCCTCTTTTTATAGGAAAAATCAGACCAGTTAAGGGTTTAAGTGAATCTTTATTCAACAATGGACAAGGATTCTTGTTTGATTCCAGACTGAAAATTGAGCAGCTTAAATTCCAGGGAGAAGTATCAGGTCTGCCTTGGTAAAGGCTGTACCTAGTGTTTGCATGTTATCCTGTAGTTACAAAAACTTATACCTTTTTACCTTTTACCATAGTTAGGTATCTTACTTCAACAGTACATGAAAGGAACCACCACCCTACCAAAACTTAAAGGAGCAAATACTTAAAAAAATGAATAAATAAAACAGGACAAATAAAGACAAAATTCAGTCAGAAAGTAAAGATTCAGACATGCTTTTGCCCTTAGGCTTCTTCAGGTCCATCACAAAAGCACATTGGAATTTTACGTGCATAATATGGGTTTAATATAATTATATGTAATGTGGGGAGGGGGCTTGCCTGCTTGTACTGGGCTAATAGCATAAGAATTTGATGTGCCCCCCTTTCACATGGTTAATGTTGCTGAAAGTGTGCAGAGATGCAAAAAATATTATGTTGCTGAAAGTATACAGATAATCCCAACCTGAAAAAAAAAACTAAAATAAAATACATCAGACAGGGGACATAAATGCAAACAGATCTTGATGCCTCTTTTCCAGAGAGTAGGGTAAAATTATTATTTCCTTCATATATTTTTGTCTGAAGTAGAAATGACCACTAAGTGCACTCGAGACCTTTTGAAGTCTTCCTTAATTTTGAAAGTTGTTTTTTATAGGGGCTATAAGAAAAATAATTTTGAAACATTCTGAAATCTAAGAAACACAAAGGCAAACATATCTTGGTGGCTGTTTCCCAGAAATTGGGCGTTGGGTAAGATGATTATTACCCTCAGATCTTTTTCTTGAGGTGGAAATGGTCATTAGGCAAACAAGAGACCTTTTACTACCTTCCTTACATTTGAAAAGAGCACCTTTCACAGTGAGTGGGAGTGTGTGCGTGTGTGTGTGTATATATATATATATATATATATATATATATATACAGACACACACACACACACACACACACACACACACACACACACGTGTAGAGGGGCAAAAAAAAAGAAAAACATTTTATATACCATTTTGAAACACTATTTAAAATTTCTGAAACATAAAACAGATGATTTAGAAATTTCAGCATTATGTAAGGAACACAATTTAAATCAAGCATACAATAATCCATACAAATACTGTGTCAAAAGATAATGGAAATGTTGCATATAAAGCCCATGAACGGATAGTTAAACAGGCATGGGAAGTATTGAAAAAATGGTCCATGAACCAGAATTTTGCCAATACCTAAGTAACTCTAACCACTTTGACTGCCTTGTGCCAAAGAAAAGAATGTGGAGCACCTGAAGAGATGATTGTAATAATGAGTTTGTGATATACAGAGCCCAGTGTAATACCTGCACTGCCTTTTATGTGGGAAAGGCAATCAATATGTTCAAAAAAAGAATTGCACATTATTTCTCTGACATAAGCCTTAAAAGACTTACAAATCCATTGGCATTACACTGCCTGGGCTTCTCTGAACATAATGGTTTCAAGTTCCGTGGTTTCAAATACCACATTCTGGACATCTTAGGGATAGGCCCAAACATAATGGTTTCAAATACCACATTCTGGACATCTTAGGGATAGGCCCATTAGAAGGTAACAAAATGCTGTGCTTGAAAAAATGGAGCTAAAATGGCAGATAAAACTCAGTACACACAAGGTACCATGAATGAACTCCAGCTGTTCAATCAAAAGCATCTTGCCCCTTAAACATTTAATTTTACCTCTCACATTTCTATCAACTTTGGTGATAATTTTGACTCACAGACTGTGAGTGTTCGCTCTTCTAAATTGTAAACATTTATGTGTGACGTCCCTCCTCTGCACCAGTGATCAAGAATCCTCATTCCTCACCACTGACACAAGTGGGGAAAGTTCTGTGAAAGAAAAGTAGACATGTACACTGTATTTTCAGATGCAGCTCTCTGCACCAACTACAATTTCCCTTAATAGCACACAGGGAATGCACACTCCAGTCCTGGGGCTGTGCTTTCTCTCCAGGCCTTAAATAAGACTCCCCACTGACACAGCTATAGCGTTAAGCTGTTAGCCGGGTGTTCCTGTTCATAGCAGTTGACAATAACACTCTCTTTGAGATTTGACTTTCACACACACACACCTGGGAAAGGCAGACACAGCTTGCTCGCTTTGTCACCTCCACCCAGACTATAAGCAAGATTCACTGCCATCAGCCAGCTACTTTAGGGGTCCTACCAGGGTACCGAATTAGTCTTAGTAAAATTAATACTTCTACAAATGGTAGGATTTCCAAGCTAAGCAGCAAGACTTTCAGGAACGTGGAGCTATAGTACCACTAAATGAATGCAATTACTCTCAAAGGTTAAGTATTTTCTAAAAAGACCAGCCACAATGAAAGGTCTAGATATATTTAATAATAAATAATGAAAAAGAAAATATGAAAATACTGAATATCTATTTACAACAAACACCAGAGTTTAAATCATGGGAAATATAAAAACAACACAGATGGAAAGATTCAGACAGATACAGAAAAATAATATTTAACTAATCTTACTATATTTTCCTAACTGACTGAAGAATTATTGTTCCCAACTTACTGGCTTGAGCAAGGCAAGATGAAGTGGATGAGTGTCTATTGTCAGGTCTAATAACAAAGTGCTGAGTGCTTCAGTCACATCTCTCACTAGTTTCTAAGTACAACTTCAGTGCTGGCTAAAGAATGACATCACATCTGGTCACCTGACTCTGTGGTTCGCATACTATCCCCTCACCAGAAACTGAGCCAGGATTTGGCACAAATGTGTCACAATACACAGATATAAGTTTGCTAAGGCTTAATACAGCATACAGAAGCTATAAAACAATTCTACCACTTCAACCCTTCCTGCAGAAAGGCTTTTCATAGACATTGCATCTCTGGCAGCATTCAGATTACTAAGATGGAATCTTTATGGCCTAAACCAAGTCATTTAATTTCAGACTACTTTTCTTAAGGTTAGCTGGGCTGAGCTTAACCCCTTCCCTTCCAGCACCATATGTTAAAATATATACATTTCCTCAGTTACGATACAGTCAGACATGCATGCATATTTCTTTTCTCTCCAGCAAGACCCACTGTTGATAATTTTTTAACACAATCATCTGTACAAATCAGTTTGATATTCAAATGGCATATAATTCTTTACAAAACTCCAGCTAGCTATGCTGGCATATGTTACACATGCACTGCTTTACTTTCCTTGGCACAGATGGCACTATGTCACATCATCACATTCTCCCCCTTTGAAGACTCAAGCTTGTTTCTGAAGTGACCCTGGAGAAACATTGCTTGAGAGGAATGAGCCTGCCTAGGAAGACAATACCCTATACCGTGCCTTGACAGCCCATTTTCATTAGTAATGCTGCCCCAGACAATACCCTCTACCGTGCCTTGACAGTCCATTTTCATTGGTACTGCTAACCCCACTTCAGTGCTGCACCAGCTGGGTACACCTAGGTTTCCCAGTGATTATATCCCCAAACTCCTGTAACACTGCTCTGATTTCTCGAACCTGGGTAGGGGATAGCTGCTGGGACATTGCTACCCCTTCCACTGAGGTATCAGTCTAAGCTTCACTGAGATGATCAGTCACCAGATCGCCCTCAGACTCCTCCTACTACCCACTGCAAATACTCAGCACAAGGGTCTCCCTATCATCATAAGGCTTCATCATGTTAACATGGTACTGTCTGTACTCCTGTCTAGAAGGTTTAACATCACTGACCTTCCTTACCACTTCAAAGGGTCCATCCCAAACTAGCTACAGCTTACTGTGTCTGACAGGGATAACCACATTAACTTGCTGTCCAACAGCATATTCTCAGGCTTGAGCATTTCTATGATACCAGATGTTTTCTGCTGTCAGGCTCTTGCCAGGTTCTCCTGGGCCAAGCCCATGAGGTCCCTAAACCTTGTCCTGAGGTTTATGACATATGCCACAACAGACTCCTTGTGGGATTCACACTCAACCTCCCACTCAACACAAATCAAATCCAAGGGCCACTTCACCCTATGTCCATACAGCAACTCAAAGAGTGAAAAACTTGTGGATTTCTGGACTACGTCTCTGTATGTAAACATCAGAAGGGGAAAGTATTTGCCTAACTCTCTCTCTCTCTTACACTGGTCTGCAAATGCCCTTAGTATCGTCTTAGGTGCTTCTCCCTACAGCACACCCACAGACATGTCAGCAGGTCTGATATGAAATTGGCACATATGTCAGTCAGTATTTCTCATGGGAAACCTACCCTGGTGAAAATATCTAACAAAGCATTTGCCACCTTCTCTGCCTCGATGGAGGACAGAGCCAAGTAGCACAATCTACTACCACTAGGTATATTTCTTCTTTGTGGAACTTGGGGTACCCAGAACTTTCACAATATCCATAGCTACCTTCTGAATCAGCTCCTCAATCACAGACAAAGGCATCAAAGAAGTTCTGACCTTGTTTCCTTTTTGACACAGCTCACAGGTTCTGCAGTACCTTGTTATGTCCCTTGCAATCCCAGACCACAAACAGTTCAGCATATTATGTCTCTTGGTATGTTTTATGTCCATATGCCATGGAAAAAGAATGTCATGTGCTATGGCTAGAAGATTCAGACAGTAGGTTCTGGGCACTACCAACTGCTGTATTATCTCATCCTCTAGCCCTCCCTCAGGGGTCCACTCTCTATAAATTAAACCTTTGTTCCAGTATAGAGACTCCCCTTTTCCTTGAGAATCAGGTGCCTCCTTTGCTACCTCCCTCAAGCCTCATAATGTAGGGTTAGAGAGCTGAGCTGTCTTAACTCTACCTTTGTGACCTTTCCCAAATCCCCTTGCACAAGAAGTTTGGTATCTTCTGACAGCATTGCCTCATTGTCAGCCTGGGTACTACCACTCACCTCTGACCTTGCTGTCACCCTGTCCAAGGGAACATCAGTACCTATCAGCAACTGTGGCTCATCTTCAGGCTCAGTGCTACAGGGCAGTTCCCTCCATCCCTGAAATAGCCATATCACCCACCCCGGCTTCAGTTGTAGGGTCTGTCTAGGTTTCTCCCAGGTTACCAGACCCACAAGCCTGTCTTCAAGACTCACTGAATTTAACTGCATGTACACTGCGTACTTCAGTATCAAAATCATTCCCTATCAAGACATCTGCAGGGAAATCCTCAAACACACCTACTTGTTTGCTTCCTTTTCCACCCTCCCAGTCAAAGTGAACACTGGTCAAAAGGAGTTTAAAATGGGGTCCCTCCTAAATCTCTGATAAGAGTGGACTGCCAAAGCAAGTACTGCTCCTCTTTAACCACTGCAGGCTTCATAATGGTTATGTTGGAGGCTCTGTATCTCTTAGCAGTGGCCTGTTTTCTATCCACTAATAGAAGATACACACTCTGGTGATAGTTTGGTACCCCTGTTGTCTCCAGAGAACTTAGCACTGGCATACTGTTATTCTCACTTTTTGGCTCTCTCACTTTTTCTTCCCCACCTTGCTTCAGTGGACATATATATATATATATATATATATATATATATATATATATATATATATATACATATATATATGCTACATGGCCCCTCTGGTTGCATTTAAAACTAGTGGCTCCCCTTTTACTGCTGGACACTATTGGGGTGGTTTAGGTTACCCATCATAGTTTCCTTTATATTCATGTGAAGCACTGGGTATCCTTGTGCAGTGGTGTCCTGGTGCTAAGTGGAGATCCCCTTTTCTCCATAGCTTATCTGCAGAGTTACAGTCCCAGTCTGCCAACCATATTCTCATGTCCTCAGGCAAACCACCAAGGGCCTGTTCCCTCCCCAGAAGGTCTGCCAGCCTTTCATACATGGTGACCTGACACCCACTCACCCACCTATGAAAATAAATGCTTAGCTCAGCAATATAATCACATACACTTTTATCTGCCTTACATCTATGCTCACAAAACTTTTTTTCTGTAAGGTTCAGGTGTTAACTTAAAACATTCCAATAAACATTGTTTAACCTTGTCATAATTTAAAGACTCAATACCAGACAATTTAGAAACAGCAGTTACAGCTTTACCATGGAGAAAGAGGGTCAGAAACTATAGCTAGAGCCCTTGGTCAGTATTATACTATTTACATATTCTTTCAAATATATGAATAAAACTATCAAAATTATCACCTTCTTTATACTGTGGAAGAAATTTACTGACATTTGTTGTTTCTGGGGTTCAGTTATTCCCTTCCCTATTACCTCCATGTTCTTATCAAAGAGTCAGCATTCCCCTCTCATTATGATGCTGTTTGTCATTGCCTTTGGCCTCCAAAAGCTGCAATCTCTCATTTTCTTTGGCCTCCAAAGGCTGCAGTCTCTATGCCAACTCTAATTCCATATGTTTTGCCTCAAGTTCAAGTCTCTTTAACTCCAGATGGGTTGTTAAATCCTGTGAGGAAAAGGTGAACTGTCCTGTTTCTCAGGGCTGTACATCTGCATCACCAGAATGGTTGTCTTCCTGGTTGCTTGTCTGTGCTGCAGCTGTGACTAAGGCTGAGATAATTTCCATTTTAGTCAGGTTGGCATACACTAGTCCTTTGGATTTGCACACCTTAGCCAACTGGCTCACAGTCAGCTTGTCATAATCCTTTGCTGACATCTTTTCCTGCTTTCTATGACTAAACTAAACTAACAAAAATAAATAAAACTGTTGTGGAAAAATGAAACTCTGTATGCTTACCTTGTGGCTGCTGAGATTAACAGATCTTTTAGTGACAACCGCTTGCACCCTACAGAAGTTCAATTAATATCCACACCTCTGATCACCAATATGTGATGTCCCTCCTTTATGGCACTGATCAAGGAGCATCAATCCTTACCACTGAGACAGGTGGGGAGTGTTCACTGAGAGAAAAGTAGACAGATGCAGTATTTTTAGATGTAGCTCTTTGCACCAAGTACAATTTCCCTTAAGAGCACACAAGGAATGCACACCCTAGTCCTGGGCCTGGATCTTATTTCCAGGCCCCAAATAGGACTTCCTACTGACACAGCTATAGAGTTAAGCCCTTAGCTGAGTATTCCAGGCCAAGTCCTCCATCACCCTCTCTGTGAAATCAGTGCTCTCAGTGTACCTGTTCAAAGTAGCTGACACATGCACTCTCTCCGAGATTTTATTTTCTCAGACACACACACACACACACACACACACGCACACACACACACACCTGGAAAAGGCAGGCACAGCTTATTCACATTGCCACCTCCACCCAGACTATAAGGTAGATTCAATGCCACCAGCCAGCTACTTTAAGGCTCTTACCGGGCTACCCAATTACTCTTAGTAAAATTAATACTCATACAAATGGTAGCATTTCGAAGCCAAGTAGCAAGACTTTCAGGAATGTGGAGCCACAGTGCCACTAATTAAATGCAATTACTTTTAAAGGTTAAATATTTTCTAAAAGGACAAGCCACATTGACAGGTCTAGATATATTTAATAATAAATATTGAAAAAGAAAACATGAAAATGCTGAATATCTATTTACGATAAATGCCAGAGTTTAAATCACAGGAAATAAAAAAAAAACAGCAACACAGATGGAATGACTCAAGACAGATACAGAAAAACAATATTTAACTAATCTCATTATCTTTTCCTAACTGACTGAAGAATTAATCTTCCCTACTTACTGGCTAGAGCAAGGCAAGATGAATTGGATGAGTGTCTCCAGTCAGGTCTAACAACAAAGAGTTGAGTGGTCCTATCACATCTCTCACTAGTATCTAAAATTTAAGTGCTGGATACAGAATGACATCACATCTGGCTACCTGAATCTGTGGTTCCAACACTATCTCCTCACTAGCTACTGACCCAGGATTTGGCATAGATGTGTCACAATACACACATATAACTTTGCTAAGGCTTAATACAGCATCTAGAAGCTATAAAACAATTTCACCTCTTCCACCCTTCCTGCAGAAAGGCTTTACACAGACATTGCATCTCTGGCTGCATTCAGACCTGTAAGATAAAATCTTTATGGCCTAAACCAAGTCATTTAATTTCAAGATACTTTATTAAGGTTAGCTGGGCTGAGCTTAATCCCTTCCCTTCCAGCATCCTCTGTTAAAACATATACATTTCCTCAGTTACTATTTCTTTTCTGTCCAGCAAGACCCACTGCTGATACATTTTAACACAAACAGCTTTACAAATACATTTTTAACACAAGCATCTGTACAAATCAGTTTTCTATTCAAATGACATATGATTCTTTACAAAACACCAGCTAGGTATGCTGGCATATGTTACACATGCACTGCCCTACTCCCTCTGACAGAGATGGCACTACCTCACATCATCATAAGAGATTTGCATTTATATAGTTCCATAGACCTTGCACTTGTACCTTAAAAGACACAGACCTCAAGTGAAGTCCGACACATCTGTTGTTACAGAGAAAAGTGCAGCTGGAAGGTGGAACGTGAGACCAGGATTCAAAGAAAAGTGGTGTTTTCAACAAAATAGTTACATTTCTATAACTCTCAAAGCTGGAATTTGAAAGGTCAGGATATTGATTCTGGGACTATACAACAATTTAGGGCTCCACTGATTATTTTTTTAATATAAATTCTATGTAGAGTCTGGCTAGAGGGATTATGAGATTCATAGATACCATGAATCCTAAAACCCTGAGAAATTCCTATGGTGAGGTGTTGGATGGAAGAGAAAGACTAAGGAATCTAGTAATAGATATACTTTATCATACAGAGAAAAGCTTTTTTAACTTGAGAGCTGTTAAAGCACTTAGTGAGCATTATCAAACAGTGAACAGTATGCTTCTCAATTTCTTTTCTTAAGAATTCTGGATAAATCCAAAAATAATGGGTGCTCAAAGAAACAAAATCAGGTACAGTTTTTAAATACTGTTCTAATTCACTTTAAAAAGATAATAAGAACAACACATTTAGCATTTTGAACAATAATTATGAAATTGTAATGTCTGACGTTGTGTGGCAACAGCCCTCAGTGATTTACAGGAAATTCATATTTTTACAAGTAATAGGGCAGAATTATGATGCATAGCAAGAATGTTTTTCATAGTCAGAGGTGGTGGAAACAGGCAGAAATGAAATGTTCTTCTTGCAGAGTGTAAAACAGCTTTTAAAAGCTGTTGGTTTATTCTGCCACATATTCTCTTTGTAAGTGTCGCAGAGTGAAGTTCTAACTGCTGATAAAAGTGTTCTACCTTCTGCCACTGTTTCTTGCTAGCCAGTACTGTCTACGTTTAGCCCCTGGTGTGAGACTCAGTCTTAACAGGGTTTTGGATGTCCTTAACAAGGCTTTATAAACATTTCTAAGAGCTGTTAATATCATGTACCAAGTAATCATGCCACTCCATGCCCTACAAAATTTGAACACCTTTCTTACCTGTTATCCATGCTGAGAGCCCATAATAGGGTGTTATGATTGGGGACCTAGTAATAATTCTTTATAGTCCACATAGTCCAATGTTTATCCACAGTTTAAAAGCCAGTAAAAGACTTAGGGCTGTCAGACAGATAGCAGGGAAAAAAAGAGTTCCCCCTCTATAGAACTTTTTTTTTTATTTTTAGATTTATAAATTTATAAGTGTGGCAGAGAAAAGCATCTAACAGCTTTTAAAAGATGTTTTACCTTCTGCTGCTGTTTGTTGACAGCCATCGCTATCCACTGCTAGACCTTTGCATGAAACCCAAACCTAAGAGCACTTAGGATTGGGTCATGTGCTAAGACATCCTTAACAATTTTATGATTTTCCATATTCTGGAGCACAGTTCAGCAAAATACATACTAAAAGTAACTAATAATTTTATGAATTTTCCAGATCCTGGAGCACAGGTGTAGCACTCCCTGCACTACAATGAAATGTAGTCCATTACAGAACAATAGCACACCATTGCCTTTGCACAGGAGCCTGTAAAGCAATCAAAAATACAGAAACACATTTTTAATGTTTTTACTGAGGGAACCCCACCACAAATGCAGGATAAGTACATCTTATCACAGTCACAGTGCTAATGTTTTCCTCTTTGTATTTTTATTTTTTTTACCACATAAATCTTATAGGGATTCACAATTCATGAAGGGGTAACTGCTTATCATTGCATTACTAACAATATGATTCCCTGGTGTAACATGCTTGCTACAAGGTTACAGTGACAGACTATGTTAATAAGTTAAGAGCATGCTTTCGGGTATAACTGTAGCTGACAAAGCCAAATAACCTGTAAAAATCATGGCCAGTGTTTCAATGTGTGAATGAATATGTGTGGTCATTAAAAACTATGTGATACTTCCTGACCTACCTTACAAAATCACACAGAAAAAAATACAAGACATTTAATTCTGTGACCATTGAATAGCATTAGTAAAAAGTTATGTGCATATTTTTAGTGACATAACAATTCACAGTAGTTGCTGTGGGTGCTGACACAAACAAAAGCTGTCAGATTATTTGTGTAGATGAGCAAAATACATACTAAAAGTAAAGCTGTCAGATTATTTGGGTAGATCAGCAAATTACATAGTAACTAGTAAGATAAATGGAAAATATATTTATTTTTTCAAATGACAACATCTCAGCTGATACACATTTCAATTCTTTAGTATAACATGGCATTTTGTAAAGGATGAGCATGAAGTTTATTTGTCTGTACTCCTTTATCTCCCATGCATTTGGAGCATTTCTCCCCGGTCCTGCACTGAAAATGGGCTCTGTGCCAGTCAGACTTTCCCAGTAACAAATGTTAAATGTTCTTGTCTTTCGGCTTTTCCCAGTCAGGGGTCGCCACAGCGGAACTCCGGTCCACTAATGATTGGCAGTAGATTTTGACGAACGCCGAGGTGCCAGCTCGACGTTCAACCTTCAGTGAAGGAATGGCCATTAACGCATGTCTTTCGAAAGCCCACCCAACCGCGGGGAGGACATGCAGACTCCACACAGAAGGCACTCCCCGCACTTCAGCCGAGAATTGAACAGGAGAACCTCTTGCTGTGAGGCACCACCGTGGTAACAAATGTTAAATAAAAATGAATAAATAAACAATGTTATATGTATGTGTGTGTGTATATATATATATATATATATATATATATATATATATATATATTCACTTCTTAATTTTGAAATTACAAAATCTCAAAGTTTAATATATCAAACCTACAACCCCAAGACCTTGTCGCCTCGAAATTAAGAAAAAAAAAAAAAAAAATTAAAAAAAAAAGAGAAACACAGCAAAAACATGTTTTTGCAGGAGGCAAGCCCCTCTGCATTCTACCCACACCCCCTGCAACTTAAATATACTAACTACAAGATCACTCTACAGTGCAGAGAAAGGTAATGTTTCCGTTCTGCACTGTGGAGCGATCTCAGAGTTAGTATATTTAAGTTGGAGGGGGTCTGGGGGGTGTAGGGAGGCTTGCCCCCCTGCAAAAACATGGTTTTGCTGTGTTTCTCTTTTTTTTAAATTTTTTTTACTTAATTTCGAGATTACAAGATCTTGAAGTTGTCGAGATTTTGTAATTTCAAAATTAAGAAGTGAACCCACACACACACTTATATATATATATATATATATATATATATATATAGATTAGATATAGATATAGTTATAGATATATTTTTATATACTGTGTGGAGTCTGCATGTCCCTCCCCGCGGTCGAGTGGCCTCCGAAAGAGATGCATGAATGGGCGTGCCTTTGCTGAAGGTTGGGCATCGGGCTGGCAAGTCGGCACCATAAAAATCGACTGCCGATCATTAGCAGACCGCTGTTCTGCTGTGGCGACCCCTAACCGGGAAAAGCCGAAAAGACAAACAACAATATAAATATATATATATATATATATATATATATATATATATATATATATATAGATGTGTGTGTGTGTGTGTGTGTGTGCATCTGCATGTATATAAATAGAGATAGAGAGTTTTCAGAGGCTAAGCATGACAGGACAGCACACTTTTATGTGTGCAGCATGATTTCATAAAATTACTACTATCTAGAGACACTTTGACTTTTGCAACAACTTTTTTATAGACAACAAACCTTTTTTGATTTTTTATAAAGAGAGAGCAGGCAAGAGTTCCTTGTGGAATTATATATTTGATAATACTAATAGTACTAATAATCAAGGTGACCAGCTTCTTCACTGCTTTCATCCCTAAGTACGATAATTAAACTATTTTTGGATATCAGTAAGTAGCAAATAGAAGTGAGAATTGTTACACCAATCTTTATATCAAAACTAGCAAATGCTTTGCTACAGTTTGTGCATTATCTCTGCAGCTTGTCTGCTCAAATGTTTGCGCTTAAAATTTATAAGCTATTTTCCTTTCATATTTTTCTTACTCACATTACGTATTTTTAAACACTGCATATAATACTTGGCTTGCTATAGGCTTCATTTACAAAAGACCATCCAGCTCAGTTATAAACTACCGTCAGTTGCTTTGGCTAGACATGTCGCTCAGAAATAAAACAGTATCATAAATATACAAAATTTGCAACAGCATACATCTTTACTACAATCCATTTTTTTATTTTCTGTCAGAGCCTCCTAAATGCCATAGAATGAGTTACAGATAATGCATTTATCCATAATTACAGCTGAAAGCTATAATAATTGCACATTTTTTGAAGTTTGCCAGACACAGACAAGGGATCAAATAAGAGCATAATTTAATTAACAGACGGTTTGCTCTTGCTGGAGATGCCAAGCAGAATGAAGCAATGAGATGTGAGTTGTTAAATACTATAAATGGCATGCCGTGTGTGTCTTAACCAGTAAATGTCATCCAGTACTTTTTTTTCTCCATGGACAGATGTCTGTGTGCAGGCCTATTAATTAGAAATGCATTTAACAATGGACTCAGTAAATACTGCTGTTATCTTGGGAAGAATTGGAGAGGCAGTAGCTGGTGTACTGGCAAATGCAGAATAGCAATTTTAAAAAACAAGCCAGTTATGAATCTATCATTTTTATGTGAATAGATGCAGCTCATCTGAAATCATATTGTATGGAAGAGATCTGCAGATGTTGGTTTAGGAAAATACCATTACAAATACAAACAACCTTTATTCACGAAAAGGTACATAAAATATATTACATCTGAAAAGAGACCACTAGCCTACTGGGAATAACCCAGTAAACAAAGAATGACATACATCTGTAATAATTTTATGATGTATTTTTGTGCATGTAACATGTAAAACGGGAGAAATCACACACGATGTGAAATCTTTTTTATACAGCCAGTCTTTACCATTGCCTGACTACCTGACATTTAACAAAGTCTCTACCTACTTTCGTGTGCATTGTTGCTTATAAGATACTGAAAAGACACAAACGCACACATGTATACACAAAAGCACACAGACAAGATATATATTTTTATAGTTTACATACTCTAATTCGTTTTACAGAAACTGAGACATACAGATGTTGTCAATATAACCAAAGAATCACACATCTAGGCTGTACTGATGGACGTGTAACAGTGTGAAAGCTGTGTACTATAGAACTGAATGTATAGAATCTTTGGTCCATTTTTATTGGTGCCTAGGTATATCAAAAGTCTTAAAATTATATATTTTTTGAAGATTTGAGCTTTAAATGAAGGTTTCATAGGTAGATGTTAGGCAATCAGCTTGAAAACCATTCGGAAGGACTTCCTAGCCAAAACTGGGTCATGTTCTTACTCAACACTAGGATAAACTATATCCCTAAATGTGAACCAGTACCTGTTCATATCTTACACCTCCTTATTTTCCCTTCTTTGCTCACTTCCTTACTTCTATCAATTTTGTTCCCCTGACTTTCTCTATAAATATACTATAAGCCCACTTTTGTCTCACTTCATAGTGCAATTTCTGTTTGCATTATACTAATTTAATTTCTGTATAAACTGGCTAAAATTTCTCTAAATATTAAATCATCATATAACTTGCATCTATTCTTAACCAATGCTTTCATATTATGTCTAACTGGGTATAATTATTTACACTGTAGTAGTTTTTTGTATTATTTTTGAAGATTGCAAAATTATTGTTCTTAAAATGCTTCATAATATTTTGGAGCTTTTCCCCCTGGGCCAACACTGAAAATGGGCTCCTACCCATTCAGAATTTCTTGGTAATCAGATTTAAATAAATAAATACACAAGCTCTGACATGCAACATTATGATTTCCCTTCTGCCTCAAGGAGGGTGAGAAAAGGTAAGACCCAAAGAGAATTTGTGAATGCCCATTCTATTGTCAACGGTATTTTTGAAAGTTACTAGGTACTTCTTTTCTTAATTTGCAAGGACAGCTTCTTCCATACATAATGAATGCCCTGGAAAAAGAATCTGTCATGCCAACATGTCCTATTAATTTATTAATCAAGATTGAGATACTCTGTACATAGGTTTGATGAGTCATTCGTTTTATGAAGACATGCTTAGTCTAGGAGGATAGGGTTTTTATAGTCAAAAATGCCAAGTGTGGACCACTGCAGAGGAGTCTATAGGAACAAGAACACAGAGAGAGGAAAAACAGTCTCTTTTGATAACTTAGAGACATAAGGCTTGTAACCTTTTTGGTTAGGAACCTCTGTGATCTTTCTATTGGAGTGAAATATTTTAAAGGGAACAGTATTCTCAATAATGGGGTTATGGGAGGAGTTTAGTGGAATTAAGACTTCTTTATTTTTGAAATCCCTTCATTATTATCTGGATCATACAGAAGGACCTTCTAACTACTATAGAGACACAATGATCAGAAGGACAGGGAGTGTCCTCAAGGGTACCTAGATCTCTAATCACAGCGCTGTTCATAATGGGTGCATCATCCATTCAGTTTGATGAGAAATTATTTATTTTTGCAATTTAGACTATATTTTATGTTTTGGAATTCAGTTTGAGGCCATTGTCCTTGCAGTGGTTGTTTGCAAAGTCCAGCCTGTCCTGGGCTACGTTCACATCAATGGGTGACCAAATATCAGCAAATAGATTGCATTCAACAGTAGATTTTGCTAATCAGACATTTGTTATTGTGGCCTGTAGATGACTGAAATAAATTGCAAACAGAAGATGGCTCCTATTTGTTGCATTTTAACTTACTAAGGTGATGTCTGCAGCTCTTAACACCAAGTGATTTGCCAGAAAACCAATTTGCCACTCACCCTACTACACAGAGATTGAGATCTAGATACACCAGTGTGTCACTTATAAATGTATGAACGAGAGCACTGTATGCTGTGGCCAGTACTGAGTATGCTGTGTGCACTGGACAGCCACCATCAGGTGCTTCAGTTATCCTTTCAAATGAGTTTACAAAGTTAAGAATGCATAACCTGCCATTGAGAAAAGCAAACTGATATAGATTCAGAGACAAGAGATTATCTATGCCTGCATTTAGGATGTCTTTTCAAACATGCTGGTAAGACTAATGGGTCTCCAATTAATTACCAGTGTCAGTGGTGGAATATTGCTTAAATAAGGGCATCGTGGCTGCTGTCCTCTAGACTTCATGGTTATAGCCCATTGCAGGACTCTTGTTAGAGGGGTTTATCCACATTCTGACAAACAATCCTTGACAGAAATTTTTATGTTTTCTAGTATATAATCAGGACCCATGGATGTGACATTCTTTGTTTAGAAAGGCATTCTAGGACTTCTTCCATAGTGATATTAATGAGTGCACAAGGAATAAGGAATCAGGGAGGCAGTTATGATTATGGATGAGGTGAGGTTTGCAATAAATTTGTTGGTTAGTGTTTCAGCAGTTTTTTGTGAATCAGAATTGGCTGCATCAGAGTGACTCAAGTCTGAAGAATTAGTACCTTTGTTTCTTATGTTTCTGACATGGTTAAAGAAAACTTTGTAAGTACTTTTTGTAGCACTGGTCATTCTGAGTTCATAATAAGCTGAGTTGTATAAGCATCCTTTTAAGATGGGAAGTATGGGACCACCAAAAAAAGATCTTAGTACTGTCCTCTTTTTGCAGAGTTTATTCATATGAAAGTTTCACTATAAGGATTTGTTTTTACATTTTCCTGAGTATTTGGTAAAGGTAGGAACTGGTTTTCTCTGTGCACCTATTTAGGTGTTAATAGCATTTGAAAGTAATGTCTTTGACTTTATATTTGAGCTGTGTTGTCTGTTGAGGTTCTGCATGTTGGATTATTTAATTTCATGATATATAATAATTTGTGGCCTCTGAGACAAAAAGAAAACATTATCATTTGTGCATGGTAAGGGTGAAGTGGCAGTAGTGTTTATTTACATGGCAGGATACTCATTTTGATTTTAATTTTCTTATTACTGTTTCCCAGAATGGCTGTATATTCTGACTTTTAAATTATAGGGAATTGTCAGCTGTAACAATGATAATGCATGGTCTCATGAGTTTTTAAGCAATACCATTACAGGAATTAAATGCATACAGCTGAAAAAATGCCCAGAGTTGTTACCCTCATTTTATTTATGGTTTTTTTTGTTTAATAAGTTATTCCTTTTTGAATTAAACATTGTCATATGTCAGATTGTAAGTGACAGAAATGTGACATGAATCCCAGTAGATCAATGTCAAATATGTCATATACATCTCCTAAAAAGGCTAGGTGATGCTGTAAGTGATTTGGAAGAGGGTCTGTAATGAGAGTTTGATTGGTGAGCTGGTTAGATGATGTGACCTACTTGATGCAGGTGATACTGATCTGACAGTTCTGCTAGACTAGGACCTTGATGAGATGTTCTACTAGGTGTCAATGACTGCAGACATGACCTGTATGAAATTTCTTGTTCTTCTTCCCACTTGCCACTAATTACATTATTCTCTTGAGAAGCACCTTTAATGTCATGTGATCTTCCCCATATGACCAAGCAGTGCCTTGTCCCTTTCCCCTTCCAAGAGTGAATCCTACTTGAGTCTGGTAAGTTCTAACTAGTGTATAAATAGAGGCATCCATGGAATACTTGGTGTGCATATTATGCATCTGTGTGATCATGACATCATCTCTTCTCCCTCTCCTACTTCCATGTAGTGCTGGAAATCCTGACATATGCTCTTGAGGACACTGACTATTTCCAGCTGAGTCTCTGTAGCAGTGCTCTGAGCCCTTACAATGTCATGGCACATTTGCTGCATGGCAGACAATGCTTTACATGTTTCCTGGGGTAGCTGTAACACATCCCTGTGCCTGGCTCCCCTTTGTAAATGTTTCACTGTGGACAAAGTTACCTCTGAATTTCTGCCATCATTCTAAAAGTGTTCATCTAGGTTTGTAAATATTGGTATAGGGGTGCATGGGTTTTCTGCCTATACAAGAGTGAGTATAATTCCAGTTTTAAAAATATGTCACCACATGTTTGGCTTTGTAATGCACTCCACCTTCCTGCAGAGCTACTAACAAGTTGTGGGCACTATGTGCAATTTCTCTCAGGCTGCCATAAAGATATAACTGTTATCATCACCATCTTCTTCTACAGACATTCTGACACGGAGTACATTCAAATTTATTGTTATAGTAGAACTGTTTCTTTTCACTGCTCACCATGAAAAAATTATTTGCAAATACTAATAAAGAAATAGCATATGCTACTATATACCAAATAAGGAAGGACACTTACCATGCACAGAGCCTTCATTTGTCATTCTGTGCAGATGTGAAAGGTTCACCTATTAATAGTAAATGTGTGTTTAATGTAAGAATTCCATTTCAGCATTTGATTCTATATATAAATAGATGTTAATGTTTTTAAAACAATCTTCCTACTCAGACAGTTATTGCTGCTACAGATGTTGGCAGTAGCCAGTGTCCACACCACCTCTGATTATTACAGGGCCATCATCTTCTAAGTCAGGGTCATCCCAATGAATAGAGAGGATGTATTCTGCATCTGGTGATAAAGGAATAAGTGTTGGGAGGATTCCCCCAAAACTAGTATGGGTAATTGCATTTTGCCTTGCCTTGGTTCTAGCACATCCTACCATATCGTTTGTTAGTCTTCTTTCACTATGTTAATGTGCAGTTCCTTCCACTGACTAATTTAATATCTGTTACAACTTGATTCCAGCCTTTTGCTCTTTCAGCTTGTTTAGGCACCCCTTTACCAATCAGATGTTTGCCATATGTTCTAAGGGCTGCCATGAAGATGTGTTTTTCCTCATGGCTGAAGTTGTCTTATCTCTGCCTTGATCCCCTGTTCTGTATTGTTACTGCACCTAAAATATGTCACAGACATACACAAAAACTATTAACTTAATCATCAGTCAAACATAACAATGAAAGCATTCCTCCCAACCTTATAAAGAAAAAAAAGTTAGTGGCACAAATCTTATAATTATATACAGTGTCTCAGTCCAGCCAATTAACACTGCACTGAACTAATGTTTGCTCTATCATGAATACATTCACAATAGTAAGAACAGTAGTTTGCTAACAGATCCATCCTTCCCCCCAGCCACTGCAACTGTGTATTCATCATACTGCTGTTTATCAATGATGCTCAGAATTCTCCAAGTACAGACACATGTATCCTGAGCCAACAAAATCATCCTTGCCACTTCTGTACTTCACAATTAAATTAGTACATTTCTATGATGTATGCACAGTCACTTAATGACACCATAGTAAATGATTTTCTCAGAGATAATTTCCACTGCTGCTGTAATGATTTGTCATTCACTAAGGGCAGGTTTACGGTATTCACTAAAGCCTTTGCACTGTGCTATCATATGATTAAAACAAAACATTTAATGAAGTGAACACAGTGATCCTGCATTATTTTGAACTGTTTCATATTAATATTCAATATTTCTGTTATTGTTTTTTTTTTACTTTAAAAACTCTGCTGTCTCTAAGTCATTTGCCACCTAACTCATTTATTCACAAGTTAATATAGTGTTAAACTTATTCAGGGTCACTATCCATTTTTATGTAAATTAGGCCCTTTTATGCTTATCTCCATGACTCACAGTAATCGACCAGTGTGTGTATGACAACTTATGCACATAATTAGGCCTTGGCTCCCCATAAATGTGCTGGGAAAAGCAGCAGAGTCTCCATAACTCCTCAGTCGTCACTAGCATGCTGCGTGTATGCGTGGATAGCCTCAGTTATACTCAAAGCTAACCATGATTAGAAAAGACAACATCGAGTCATATACATGCGAGTTTACACAGCTACAAAGCAGAGTCCCTTTTCATCTTACATCATCTGGAACACCTTAAAAGCATCCCCTGCAAAGAAAAAAAATAATACTGCTGCTATACTGTATGTATAAATGACACTAAGTTATACTACTCCAAAAAGATAGCAAATGCATTCATCACTTTTACCAACCATACAAATGAAATCTGTATGTATTCCTTTGAAAAAAGTAGGTGCAAAGCATTTTTGGTGGAACCAAACTTGACAATAGTAAAAATAGTACCTGATCTAATGCCCCTGCTAGTTAACTGGGTTTGGTTAGGATGATGTCATCCCTCAGAGGTAGTAGTTCTAAACTTGTAAATCACAGCCCTGACCATACTTTCTTCATTCTGGTAATAGCACATTTAATGATGGCACACCTATGAAGTCATGGGGCTGTGCTTTACGCTGAGCAGATAAGAACACCAAAATAATTATATGCCTTCTGAGTGATTTGAAACTGGATAAGGTCCAGGTGTGCATAAGGGGTATTGTGTGGAAATATCTGACAGGAGATTTAGTGAGCACCTCTCATCCCTGGCCAACAATGCCATCAAAGATACAATCACCTACAGTAGAGTAGGTTTGACCACGTAATGAAGAGAATGGCAGAGATCTATCATAAGTATTATTATATATTATTTATGTATTTTATCAGAGTACACATATCTGAAATAAAACAGAAGAAAAGATGGCAGGACACTGCTGCTGCTCAATAAAACTTTTAATAAAAACTTTAAAACAAGTAAACGAAGTAATCCAAATGCAGACAAAATGAAAAAGGTTACACCCTTCATCAGACAACAAACACTGCATGCACATTCTTTTTAAAAAGAGTCACAACCAATAAAAACCTTATAGGTCAATGAAACACACGCCTCTTCAGGAGTGTGGGTTTTAAAGGAATAACATCATTTAAACCTGGGGGTAGGTGTGCCATTAGGTCTATAATCCATTTAGTTTCATCCAAGGCAGTTTGCAGCCTGACATCCCCCCCCCGATTGTTCATTCTAATGTTAACTATCACTCTAAATGAAAAGCTATGTGTTGGATGTATGCATATATGCCTATACAAGGCATTGCTGTCATCCCTATTCCTTATGCTTCCTAGATGTTGTAGGATTCTCACCTTAAACATATTTGTGGTCATGCCCACATAGAAACTGGGGCATTTTGTGCATTCAGCCAAATAGACCACATTTGAGGTCCTGCAAGTAGCTCTACCCTTAAAAACAACATTCTTCCCGGTGGTTCTATGTATGAAGTTAACCTCTTTATTGATAAAGCTGCAAGCTTTACACGTACCACATGGAAGTGTACCTGCCCTGCTCTTAAATGGCCTGCTCTCAGAGAGACTATTCTCCTTACATAAAATGTCACTCAAGTTCTTATTCCTTCTATATTGAAAATAAGGTCTGTTATCAATTAGCCCCTTTAAACTGGTATCACTGGTGAGGATGTTCCAGTTGTTGTTAACAATTCTACAGATGTCACTGATGTTGCTCCCATAGGTAAACAACAACTTGGTGCCTCTCTGTATGGTGGTATCCTGCACGGTCACTACGGGAGCCTGGGGCTGATTCCTATTGAGCCAAGGTCTAGATTTAGTCTGTCTATGGATCTTACCATTATCTATGACGTTCCTAACCATATTCATCCCATAGCCTCTCTGCTCAAAGTGCCCCGTTAGATTCACTAACTCTTGTTCAAATTGCTTATCATCTGTGCTAATCCGGGAGACACGACTCACTTGCCCTCTAACAATGTTAGGGAAAATGTGGCGAGGATGCATGCTGTCGTAAGACAGCAGGGTATTTTTCCAGCAGTCTTTCTTGTGTAGGCTAGATGAAAAGCCTACTTGATGTTGTGTGACCCTCACATCTAAAAAATCTATAGAGTGGTAAGATGTGTTCGCACTAAACTTAAGGAAGGTGGTGGTAGTATGTAGGTATGACAAAAAACTGTTAAACTTATCATATTCTCCATTCCAAAGAATAAAAATATCATCTACAAATCTAACATACATCAAGATGTGATCCTTCCAAGTAGCATTTCCCAAAATATTAATCATTTCCCATTTTGAGAGGACAAGATTGTGCCCATGGCTAGAGCCAGCTCCCAGAAAAACATTATTGTCCAGCACTAATGTTAACAGATCCCTAATAAGTTCTATTTTGTTCTCAGTGACACCCAAACCTATCAAGAGTTCAATTATAGAGGTAATACCATAATCATTGTTGATCACTGTAAAAAGACTGTTAATGTCTAGTGTCACCATAAGAACATTATCTACACTGGCAGGTTTAATAACATTGCCCAAGATCTGTAAAAAATGCCCTGTGTCTATCAGAATATTATCCATTTGTTGGATATAAAGTTTTAATAAAAAATCTATCCATATGGAGAAAACAATCGTCATTCAAACATTTGTGCAGTTTGGGTAGTGCCTTAAATATGGGGATTACTGGTTTCTTCAGTAAAACTGATAAGTCTCTTCAGTGATGCTAAAGTTGTTCTTCAGGGTATTTAACTTCTTATGTACTTTATCAACTATATGTTTTACAGATACAGGATTAATCTCTATATAAGCCATATCATCTTGTTGCAAATGTTTTATTTTGTCATTGTACCATGTAGTGTCCATTAAAACAATAGCTCCCCCTTTATTGTTATGGAAGCGTTGTTAGCTAATCCCTTCAAAGCTGTGGTCTGCTCTGTAGTTAAATTATAATATTTGGAAAGACCTAATACTTGGCCATATCTTTCTCACAAGCACTCAAAAAGGTGTAAGGTGGGTGAAAGCTGTGGTATAAATCCACTTGCTTTTTAGGTACATTACAGTTAGATATATCATTACCAAACATGCTCTTCAGCATCAAGTTTCTACAAAATAACATGATGTCAGTAATTACCTCATTATGCATACAAGGATTGCTAGGCACAAAAGTTAGTCCCTTGTTCAAGCATGGTTAGACAGTGAGATGATAGATTATAAACAATGTTATTACAGAAGCCAGGAGTCATTGGAGAAACCTTCTCCTCTTCCCAGCCTCCCTGTCGCCGCTTCCAGATCTCTCTCCCCCCTCTCTCTTCGGGCGGGCCGGTAAGTTCCGCTCCAGTCCCTGCTGTAACCTCTTCCATATCTTGTGCAGCAATCGACAGGACATCATTCTCAGCCGTTGCAGAAGATGTTCCGGCTTCAGTCATGCACTGCTGCCCAGGCACTGTTGGTATCGATCTCCGGGATCAAGTGAGTGGAAAGAGTCCCATGGTCAATGTCACCTCCCTGTGTGTGGAAAACAGGGGGGGAAAGTGGATCAACTGTGTCAGCAATGGTGTGACGTCGTCCGTTGATGACATGAGCAGGCTCTGCTGCCATTGGCAACCCTGCTCGTTCTCTGGAGTCCCTGGAATGCCCAGTGCGTTCTTTAAAGGTGTGTGTCTCTCTCAACCGTTCATCTTGTGCTCTGGAATCCCTCTGATACCGTGGATTTCTGGGCCAAACGAAGATATTTCCTTTAGAGAAATCCTCATGATCCCTCTTGATTTTATTTAACTTATCAAGACGTAATTTCTCAGCATTGTCATGAAGTGCTATCTGTTGTAAGCTTCTTTCTAGAGTCAGTAAAGTCACCCTCTAATTTGCATAGGAGGAGCTTCACCTCCTCATTTAACTTTTCCATTTCAGGTGCAAAGAAGCTAATAAGCAGTTCCATGTACTTAAAACTGGTGTCTATGTTTAGTGCCTGCCATTTAGCCAGCAATTCAGGGAAACGATCTCCTTGTGCCGGCATACACATGACTCTCATGCCTCTAGGTACAATGCCATATTCAAGGCAAGCTTCAAAATGAAATTTTTGCCACTGCAAACGTTGTAATTTGTTCATTTTAAAGTTCAAATCTTTCAACAAGTCCTCAAATGTTTTATCAACAGGTGCAGGCATATCATTACTTCCTTTTCTATTTTTAGCTGTATCAAAACCCAAGTTAAGAAGGATTTAAAGGTGTAAGAAGCTTCTGACCAACAACCATTTATCGGTCCAGATTCAGAAGCTCCAACAAGGGGTTATTCAACTCACCCATAGTATCAGCAGCATGCATGGCTTATAGGAAAAAGACAGCACCAAACAAAATGAATCCACTTAGCCTTGCCAAAGTCCTGCGAATCCAAAATAAGCAAAACAGAAGAAAAGATGGCAGGACACTGCTGCTGCTCAATAAAACTTTTAATAAAACTTTAAAACAAGTAAACGAGTAATCCAAATGCAGACAAAATGGTTACACCCTTCATCAGACAACAAACACTGCATGCACATTCTTTTTAAAAGAGTCACAACCAATAAAACCTTATAGGTCAATGAAACACAAACATCATTTAAACCTGGGGGTAGGTGTGCCATTAGGTCTATAATCCATTTAGTTTCATCCAAGGCAGTTAGCAGCCTGACATCCCCCCCCGATTGTTCATTCTAATGTTAACTATCACTCTAAATGAAAAGCTGTGTGTTGGATGTATGCATATATGCCTATACAAGGCATTGCTGTCATCCCTATTCCTTATGCTTCCTAGATGTTGTAGGATTCTCACCTTAAACATATTTGTGGTCATGCCCACATAGAAACTGGGGCATTTTGTGCATTCAGCCAGATAGACCACATTTGAGGTCCTGCAAGTAGCTCTACCCTTAAAAACAACATTCTTCCCGGTGGTTCTATGTATGAAGTTAACCTCTTTATTGATAAAGCTGCAAGCTTTACACGCACACATGGAAGAAGTGTACCTGCCCTCTTAAATGGCCTGCTCTCAGAGAGACTATTCTCCTTACATAAAATGTCACTCAAGTTCTTATTCCTTCTATATTGAAAATAAGGTCTGTTATCAATTAGCCCCTTTAAACTGGTATCACTGGTGAGGATGTTCCAGTTGTTGTTAACAATTCTACAGATGTCACTGATGTTGCTCCCATAGGTAAACAACAACCTCTGTATGGTGGTATCCTGCACGGTCACTACGGGAGCCTGGGGCTGATTCCTATTGAGCCAAGGACAGAACGCACTGGGCATTCCAGGGACTCCAGAGAACGAGCAGGGTTGCCAATGGCAGCAGGCGTCACAGCAGGATGCACAGAGCCTGCTCATCATCACAACACGACGACGTTACACCATTGCTGACACAGTTGATCCACTTTCCCCCCCCGTTTTCCACACACAGGGAGGTGACATTGACCATGGGACTCTTTCCACTCACTTGATCCCGGAGATCGATACCAACAGTGCCCACTGGGCAGCAGTGCATGACTGAAGCCGGAACATCTTCTGCAACGGCTGAGAATGATGTCCTGTCGATTGCTGCACAAGATATGGAAGAGGTTACAGCAGGGACTGGAGCGGCTGGGAAGAGGAGAAGGTTTCTCCAATGACTCCTGGCTTCTGTAATAACATTGTTTATAATCTATCATCTCACTGTCTAACCATGGACGAGTTGTTCGTCTTGAACAAGGGACTAACTTTTGTGCCTAGCAATCCTTGTATGCATAATGAGGTAATTACTGACATCATGTTATTTTGTAGAAACTTGATGCTGAAGAGCATGTTTGGTAATGATATATCTAACTGTAATGTACCTAAAAAAGCAAGTGGATTTATACCACAGCTTTCACCCACCTTACACATTTTTTTGAGTGCTTGTGAGAAAGATATGGCCAAGTATTATATTTTCCAAATATTATAATTTAACTACAGAGCAGACCACAGCTTTGAAGGGATTAGCTAACAACGCCCATAACAATAAAAAGGCGGATAAGGGGAGCTATTGTTTTAATGGACACTACATGGTACAATGACAAAATAAAACATTTGCTACAAGATGATATGGCTTATATAGAGATTAATCCTGTATCTGTAAAACATATAGTTGATAAAGTACATAAGAAGTTAAATACCCTGAAGAACAACTTTAGCATCACTGAAGAGACTTATCAGTTTTTACTGATAGAGAAACCAGTAATCCCCATATTTAAAGCACTACCCAAACTGCACAAATGTTTGAATGACCCATCCATATGGATAGATTTTTTATTAAAACCTTATATCCAACAAATGGATAATATTCTGATAGACACAGGGCATTTTTTACAGATCTTGGGCAATGTTATTAAACCTGCCAGTGTAGATAATGTTCTTATGGTGACACTAGACATTAACAGTCTTTTTACAGTGATCAACAATGATTATGGTATTACCTCTATAATTGAACTCTTGATAGGTTTGGGTGTCACTGAGAACAAAATAGAACTTATTAGGGATCTGTTAACATTAGTGCTGGACAATAATGTTTTTCTAATCTTGTCCTCTCAAAATGGGAAATGATGAATATTTTGGGAAATGCTACTTGGAAGGATCACATCTTGATGTATGTTAGATTTGTAGATGATATTTTTATTCTTTGGAATGGAGAATATGATAAGTTTAACAGTTTTTTGTCATACCTACATACTACCACCACCTTCCTTAAGTTTCACATCTTACCACTCTATAGATTTTTAGATGTGAGGGTCACACAACATCAAGTAGGCTTTTCATCTAGCCTACACAAGAAAGACTGGCATGCATCCTCGCCACATTTTCCCTACATTGTTAGAGGGCAAGGATTAGCACAGATGATAAGCAATTTCAACAAGAGTTAGTGAATCTAACGGGGCACTTTGAGCAGAGAGGCTATGGGATGAATATGGTTAGGAACGTCATAGATAATGGTAAGATCCATAGACAGACTAAATCTAGACCTTGGCTCAATAGGAATCAGCCCCAGGGATACCACCATACAGAGAGGCACCAAGTTGTTGTTTACCTATGGGAGCAACATCAGTGACATCTGTAGAATTGTTAACAACAACTGGAACATCCTCACCGGTGATACCAGTTTAAAGGGGCTAATTGATAACAGACCTTATTTTCAATATAGAAGGAATAAGAACTTGAGTGACATTTTATGTAAGGAGAATAGTCTCTCTGAGAGCAGGCCATTTAAGAGCAGGGCAGGTACACTTCCAAGCTTTATCAATAAAGAGGTTAACTTCATACATAGAACCACCGGAAGAATGTTGTTTTTAAGGGTAGAGCTACTTGCAGGACCTCAAATGTGGTCTATTTGGCTGAATGCACAAAATGCCCCAGTTTCTATGTGGGCATGACCACAAATATGTTTAAGGTGAGAATCCTACAACATCTAATATGCATACATCCAACACATAGCTTTTCATTTAGAGTGATAGTTAACATTAGAATGAACAATCGCTGCAAACTGCCTTGGATGAAACTAAATGGATTATAGACCTAATGGCACACCTACCCCCAGGTTTAATTGATGTTATTTTCATTGACCTATAAGGTTTTTATTGGTTGTGACTCTTTTAAAAGAATGTGCATGCAGTGTTTGTTGTCTGATTTTTATTAAAAGTTTTATTGAGCAGCAGCAGTGTCCTGCCATCTTTTCTTCTGTTTTGCTTATTTTGGATTCGCAGGACTTTGGCAAGGCTAAGTGGATTCATTTTGTTTGGTACATATCTGAAATAAACTATTATAATGTTGGAGAATTGAAAATATTTGCTAGAAGGCATATGTGTAAATGTAAATATAAATCCATATTATTATAATAATGCAAAAGAAAGCATAAACATAGCTGTACTTAGAAATACATCAGTATACAAATATATGGAATGTTTATAACATAATTGCCTGTATAAATGAAAATGTATATATAAGAGTAAAAAATATATGTAAGTATGCATATATACATCGTCAAATTACAGATATACTTCTGCATGAGTACACTTACAACTATTTTTTCATGTATATAAATGTATGTATTTATACATAAAAATATTTTCTTTGCCACATAATTTCATTTACAGTATTGCATTACTGCATTACCTTAGCAGTTAAAGTACACAGTTTTTGTAAAGAAATTATTTTGTTTCTGTACGTCACAAAAATATTTGTTGTTATAGTAATTATACAAGACAATTTATTCCACAATATTAACTGAATGTACAAGATGTCTGAACCAAGGGGTGCACGACACCCTAGTCAGAGTGAAGGTCGGGAGAGGGTTGGAGGAGGCAGTGTCCAGTGAATTACCAGAGCAGTGTGTGGATTAGGTGGACAGCATAGTGTTTAGTGAGAAATGACCAATTGTGCTACCTATGTATACGTTCTTAAACCATCCCCTTATATGCTTACAGTTATTAAGTAGAAAGCTAAAAAAGCACACATTACTGTCCCAAAGAATATGTACTACACCCATCTGTAACATGATTATTTTTTAAAGAAGTTTGAAGAGTGTGTGTGTGAGTGTGTGTGTGTGTGTGTGTGTGTGTGTGTGTGTGTGTGTGTGTGTGTGGTGTGTGTGTGTGTGTGTGTGTGTGTCTGTGTGTGTGTGTGTGTGTGTGTGTGTGTGTGTATGTGTGTGTAGCTAATGCATGAACAAAATTCACAAGCTGTTACCTGAAAGGGCAATTTAAGCATGCAAACCATAACAGCTTAAAGTAGAACCTAGCCTGAAGTACATGGAGAGATTGCAGACATCACCCCTCTTTCAAACAGACAAGCTTTGCGCATATATTAAAGAATAACAATTTGAAGGAAGGTGCAGTCCTACTATTTGCAGCTTGCATTATTGGAAATATTGTCACAGTATGTGAATGCAGATATTAACAAATATTTAAACAAACATACTAAGTAACTAAATACAGTGGTGGATGAAATGCCTTGCATAAAAGTAGTAGTTATATAAGTAATATTAAGGGAAAAGGTATAATCCAGCTAATTAATAATTGTCTTGTACCTTCCCATTCTAGCAAAAGAGGACATAGCATATACATCCCAGCAGAGTAGAAGACTCATCTGCTTGGCTAAATCTCTGGTAAGTATGAATGAATTAGTAAATGCAGTCTTCTATCTGTAACTGATTTTATTATTGTATATAACTGCAAGTATTATAAAAGATAGAAACTGAAGGCCTGCACTGATTTCACTATATTACTGCAGCCAAATCTAAAAGATATGTCAATGCATAAATGCAGTACATCTTATTTAACTGATTTTATTAGATGCACAAGTATTTATAAAGGTTGGATTGTGAATAATATTGCAAAGTAAAGCATATCAGGTAAAAATATAATGTGTAATTATCATTTGTGTTAGTATAGTAGAGTGCAAAATGTAAACCCCACCAATACTTCAATAACAATACAATTACTTCTTAAATGTGCATAAGCACTTCCCATGTCATTATTCCGATGTATGCATAAGCACTTGCTATACTTTCTGTTTTACTTTAATAAAGATTTTTAAAAATAAAATTGTTTTAAAATAAGAAATCAAATTATGTGTAATGTCATTTGTTAATTTACATTCACTATGTCCCCCCCCACACGTTTTATCTATTGTTCTTATTTTAATTGTGCATTCATTTGTCCTTCTTTATTTCTTTCTCTCCCATTTATGTTAATTTTTTTACAGATCCAAATTCCACAAGAGCAGTCCAGCCATGTACCTCCCAGGTTAGGGAGTGTTTACCCTCTGCCATGTCCACGGACATCTTCACAGGGTCAGGATGGCGGCACCTGTCTTGTGGGCATCCTGCAATGTGGCTGCCTCACATCTGAATGGGGGATTCAGGACTTGGTTGAGGATGTGGTAGTGCAGATCATGGAAACATGACTTCAGCCAGTTGAGGCTTCCCTTCAGCAGGTAGCAGACTCACTACACCAGTCATTGCCAATCACCACACCAGTACAGGCCTGTACCTGCTCAACATTAGGGTCTTTTAGTGCAACATCATCTGGCACTGGAAATGTTTGATATCTTGGGGACTCCTGTTAGGCATCATTACTTTTCACCCCTTCTTTCACTTCTCTGGTCCCCTACACCATCGTACCTGCATTCAACCCACATGGGGAGTCTATCCCCTGGTACCCCTCCTCTCCCACCTTCTCTAGCACAACCCTCTTGACGTGCTCCTGCTGTGTCTCCATCTTTCTTGTGTCATCCCTTTTTCAGTCTTTCCTATCTTCTCCTTTCTACACTTTAGTGAAAACAACAGGGTGCCCACATAGGGACACCCCTATATAAAACATAATAAACCTCTGTTTTTTTAAAAATATATATTAATAATAAAAGCTGTGCAGTCCACTGCTTGCCTTAAGTCTTTCAAGCATGACTGAACACAGCCGCGTTCATCCACAATATCCAAATACATACAAAGTCATATGAAGCTTAAGGCTTTCACATATTCTTTCATATATACCTAATGCATATCTTCAGCTACTTTATCCTTTTTCAGTATGTAGGCATGTTTTTTTCTTAATGCCTTCATATTTCCTTAGTGCAAGTAACTAGCGCTAGGTTTATCTGCATATAAGTGTAGCGGCACTCTATGTGGATAACTGCTATGCAGCTGAAAAATACCTGACACTGAATTCCACCCAGGGTATTGCCATTCACATGTCATGTACATTTTTACTCGTGTCCTATAACAGCTCATCAGTGTGTGAGTTATTTCAATACATCTGATCACATTTTAAAGAAAACCTGAATTTAGATGTCACATTCTTGTCAACCCAACGCACTTCTCCTTACCTGAAATGCAACTATAACGAGAATCATTTTATCAATTACTCTCTCTGTTTCTTGCTTTAATATTTTTCTGCAGTTTCTGTGTACATGGTGTTGCCTTTCATCTAATTTCAGATTATTCTGTTCTGGTACTTGTCAAAGTTTCAATTAAATACTGCTGACATTTCATATAGATGAGATAAAACAATGAATATGGAGCGGCAGCTAATTCTAGGATATCAGCATCCTTAAAAGAACAAGTAATTAGGTAGTCAGTGACTCCACTGCTATAATTTACCTACAAGGTCTGTAGCATGTCTTAAATCAATGCATGTCATACAAAAGAGTTAATCTAGTAACTCACTAATGAATATTTTACAATTCAGCTAGAAAGATTGCCCTGAGGCGAAATTACAATCTTGTACGAAATAGTTACATTCACAAAAGCATTACACTAAATGTAAAATCATACATAAAAATGCTGTTTAAGTGTATTTCCACAAACAAAATCACTAAAGTAAAAAAAGGACACTTGGCAAACAGCATAAAAAGAGGTTATGCTTGTTCCACTGAAAGTAAACACAGAGGGTTTTATAGGAAAAGTGTTTTGCCTTCTTAATGTAATAGTACAAGAGAAAGACTAACATAATAATTTCAGCAAGGTAGCCCGCACTAGGTCATTCAGTGTTTTAACTAATTAGAAGAAATTAGAAACTGCTTAAAGTGATATTGTAACAATGAGAGACATGGTGGCTGCCAAAAATCAGGTGGTTGACAAATGTGAACAATACTGTCTAGCCAGTACTGTGTTAGAAGTCAGATGAGGTTACAGATGTAAAAGCAGTAACTAGTGTAATAAACAGGCGGGGTGGGAGAACTGCTGATGCTTTTTACTGCTAGTACCAGCATGTTGTTATGATGAAATCCCAACTAACAGTAGGTGGAATCCAGTGGGACCAACACCTGAAAAAGAAATGTGCAGTTGTCTTCTATAACTGGACACAGCTGTAATTTATGGCATTTATTAAGTCTGTGAAAAATATGCTTTTCACATAAAATGGTCAGGGGGTTCATCTGTTGTGTATTTACCCATACAGTGGTTATGGTGTACAAATCAAAATTAAACATGACAGAATCTGAAGATTCAGCATACCTGTCTTCCTCTTACTGCATGAAATCTGGACAAAGCCAAAATAATTTGGGGACAAAGGTCCAGAATCAGGGCCAGATTTCAATTATTGCTCTTATAAACTTAGAAGGTTGCTGGAATAACATGATTTGCATTAGCTTGCATTTTCTGGGGAATAATTTTCTGGGGAATATAAAGTCTGAAGGTCAAATGGCTGTGATTATATAGTGACTTATATCCTCCAAGATTTGCCAGAAAACTACAAATTTTATCTGGAACAGAGCAAAAATATGAATCAAAACTCTAGACCTTCTGCAAAAATCTGGATATGAGATCCAGGCTAATTTTCTGAGTGGCATCTTATGGCTTTTACTGAAAATAGTAACTACAAACATATAGATGGCCTCCCTGAAACTCCTGTCTTGCACATATCTCTTCAAATAATTGCATTTCAATCAGTTAGATAACTGGCAATAACCAAATGGCTGTGGCTATTTAGTCTATCTTATGTGTGTGTCTTTTTATTACGTATTGATAAGTTGAAATGGGGCAAGCTACATTATTTACATACTGTATGTTGGTGAAATTGCTGCTAAATTAATCTGATGATGATGACCAAATCTGAGCAATGCTGAATACGGTACCAATGCAGCAGCAGGATGAGCACCAGAAGGAATACAACTTGTGTTAGTGAGCTGGTAACTTAACATCTGATCAACTCAAATAAACAGATACAAGCAGTTAAACAGCCTAGTCAGTAACTGTTCAACATAACAGAAAGAGGAACATCAAGGCAGTAGTAAGAAAAGTAAGTTAGTGGAACAGCAAGGTAGTCGTACATAAATATACACACACAGGTATTCACATAAACAGAAAATGCACA